>NC_133109.1:27178265-27452209 GCF_022965805.1 Primulina eburnea | reverse complement strand
GAGGTTTATGTTTGCATGTCATTGAAAATGATATTTTTACGTAAATGTATTTTCAGTGCTGCTTGTGGTTTTATACGTAATATTTGTTATAAAGATTATGGTGTATTGAGTCTTTAGACTCACTAGGTGTGATGGATGCATGTGAGTTTGATGAAGGTCTTGATGGTTGACCTGACTAGACTGAAGGTGCACATAACCCGAGGACCAGCGCTTTTATTTTTCCGTACTTATGATTTAAGTTTATGATTGACGTTAAAGATTTTTAAGACTATTTGTTTATTCTTTTTTGAGTGGTTTTTTAGAGGATGATACTCTTAGCAATATTTGAAAAGATTATTTTTAGGTTTGATAAACGTTTAACGATTTCATGTTTTGACGATTTCCTTTGACATTCCAAATAACTAGTTGGTTGTTATTTTAAAATGATGCAAAAATATTTTATATTTTTTTTTGAGTGTTCCGGATGAATAATGGAAGTGTTTTTAAAAAAAAATTAAAAAAATTTCTAGTACTTTTTAAGCAAAACGATTAGCAGATGTTTCAAGTTGAGTATCAAAGCCACGAACTACAGAACATTAATGAGGTACTCAACACCTTTCCAAAATGCACATGTCTTACTCTGGTAAGAGATTCCTTGCACTATTAAATGATCTGATCACATAAGATCTCTTCACTCGTAGACAAATGGTGATGATCTCCAACTACAATGCATTTTTGATTAAGTATTTCGAAACTACACCCAACCTCGTGACCTGATGACCTTCAATGGAGTAAGTAAACGGATCAAAGTGAATGTTATATATAGAGTCTCTAAATTGTCCCAGGTCAAATGACTAACGATGTACAACCATAAATGCAAACTATTCACTTGATAAGTGATAACCACTTGGACAGTCAAATAGAAGGTTGTACATTGCATCATCAAATTGTCAATCATCTGCATGAATGAACATCTTTATGTCCTTACCAAATATACAAACAGGGCTCTGGCTTCACTAAGACAGGAAGCTCTGCCAAGTGACTCTTAAGATCTTTGAAGGCCTGCTCGCAATTCTCATCCCACCCAAATTGTTGTGCCTTCCAAAGGACCTGGAATAATGGATAACTCTGATGTGCATATCGGAATATGAACCGAGAAAGTGAAGCAATTCTCCCAGTTAGTTTTTGTACTTCTCGGACAGATCAAGGGAATGACGTGTCTAGCACTGACTTAACTTTCTCAGGATTCACCTCGATCCCCCGGTCGGTAACCACAAAACCCAAAAGTTTACCATTCTTCACGCGCACTTAGCTGGATTGAGCTTGATCCCATAATGCATGCGAGTGGCAAAAGTCTCCTCCAAATCAGAAATAAAGCAAGAAAACTCTCGAGACTTGCCCCAGATATCATCAACATACACCTCCACATTCCTCCTCAATTGCTTCTCAAATACTCTGTTCATCAAACGCTGATATGTAGTCCCGACATTTTTTAACCCGAAAGGCATGATCACAAAACAAATGTGCCTCATGAGGTAATGAAGCTAGCTTTGTCTTGATCATTCTTGGTCAGTGAAATTTGATGGTACCCCTGGTAAGCATCCATGAAACTGAGTAATTCATATCCAGATGAGGAATCCACCAACTGATGAATATGAGGCAAAGGATAATTATCTTTGGGGTAGTCTTGTTGAGATCTCTAAAATCCACATATATCATTCATTTCTAGTCAGCATTTGGAACCTACACCACATTAGAGAGCTAGGTAGGAAATTGGATTTCCTGAATGTGGTCGTCTTGCAACAAATCTCGAACCTGTACATCAATTATTTTGTCTTTTTCAAAACCAAAGTGTCTCTTCTTCTGCTTACTAGGTTGATATCCCTGGAGGATGTTCAGATGATGCTCAACTATCAGGGGTGAGATTCCGATCAATTCCTGGTGAGACCAGGCAAAAACATTAACATTAGCTTTTAAACAATTTAGTAAACTGACTCGGGTGGGTAAGTCAAGATCTCAAACCACCCGGATCTCCTTGCCTGACCCAATCTCCACCACTTCCTGCTCTTCCTCCGCTATAAAGTGAACCTCTCCCTTCTCTACTACTCTCTCCACCTCCTCACCCCTACTTACTCTCTTCTCCTCCCTTATCACCTTCTTCTGATCCACCCGAACCACTTCCACATAACACTTCTGGGAAAAAGGCTAATCTCCCCGGACTTCTCCCACTTGATTTCCCATAGACGGCGCCAATGATGCGATTTGGGTGAATTGGGTGAGTAGGGTCGGGACAATCCACCGGATCTGATAAGAGTTGTGTTTAAGGAAAATGAGCAAGGGATATGACTTCAAATGTAACCTGCGAACAAGGAAGTGAACTAATGAATGGGTGCCGAAGGGGTGTCCCATACTTTTGAACCAAATTCCATACTTTGAATATGAATTATCTTTCTTTTTTCAATCATATGACCTAGAAATCTAATATTATTTTGAAACAAAATCATTTTAAATTTTCATATAATAATGTCATTTTTTAATAATAATATTTTTAAACATATCTAGATGCTTAAATTGTGTTTCAATATCATTTGAAAATACTAAAATATCATCAATATAGACAATTATAAATTGCTATAAGAATAAAAAAATTTCATTAATAATTTGTTGAAATTCCGAGGGGGCATTTTTTAAGCCAAATAACATTACTATCCATTCATAATGTCCTATTGGAACCTTGAAAACACTTTTATATCTATTATATATTTTTATTTGAATATGCCAAAATCTTGATTTTAAATCGCATTTTGAAAATATAATAATATTGACAAGTCTATCTAATAAATCTTTTTTTTTTTATCAAGAATATGATGTCTAATCCATTTTAAAAACTTATTAAGATGTTTATAATTTATAACTAAACGAGGAACTCCTCTTTTCTGTTCAGAATGTTTATTAACATAGAAAGCAATACATGATCAAGGAGATTGAGAAGGTTTTATTAAACCTTTTTCTAATAAAGAATGTATTTTATTTTAAATAATTCTAAATATTCATAATTAATTTGACAAAGACGAGCTTTGATAGAAATATTTTTTCCTCAAAATTCTCTTCATATAGAAGAGCAATAATATGTTTCTTACGATTCCAAAAGGCATCTGGAAGATCATTAAATATTTCTAATGAAAATTTATTATAAATAAAATTAATATTTTCTTGTAATTTAAGATTTTGTAATTTATCATCTATAATTAGAAGTTTAACTTCTTCTTTTGAAGAACTAATCTGAAAAAAATTTCTATCAATATTTTTTTGTAATTTGTTTAAGATTCTATGAACAAATTAGTTATAAACTGAAAAGAAATAAGTTCCTATAATATTTGTTTTGTCAACATGAATTAAATGATGAATTCGATAAATAAAAAAAAGTTTAAATATAAGTTGGTTAGAAATAGCTAATAAAAAACTGATTAAAATACAATTTAAATTAAATTCGATTCATACAAGATTCTTAATAATATAATAATAATAAAAGTCATAAACTTTAAATTAAATTTCTATATTTTTATTAATTTCTATTATTTTTTATTACATTACAATACATATAACAGCCAAGTGTCCCGATTAAACTTGTTTTCTCTTCTTCCCCCACAGGGTTTATCCTAGAAACCCTAGCCCCACTCGATGCATCTAGATGCAAAGTCCTAAAATCTGCTAATTCCTTGGAATATGACGAAGATTTACGGTACGGGGGTGTACGATTTCCGGCGCCACCGGGTGGCGGAGTACCCGGAGTCTGTGGACGCCTCGCAGCCGCACGAGTCCAACAAGGGATCCAACTTGTCTGGTTCCATTACTTTCAGTGAGATTCAAAGGGACCGTTTAACCAAAATAGCGGCTGCCAATTGGGCGGTAAACGCGGACTCAGGCCTGAAGAAGCCCTTCAGCGAAGAGCTTGTCAAAGAAATTTACTATTCCGAGTTAAAAGTCAAAGGTAATTTGACTCGGTACAGTTCATGTGCGGTTTATTGCTGGCTGTTTCTCATGCAGAGGCGTTAATACCCCGAGTGTTGTTGGTTATTTTTTTTTGGTGGCTTCGTGTTTTTGGAATGTGAATTTGGCATTTATTCTGCCTTTTGTGACAAATTACGTCGCAGCATAAAAAAGTGACGTGCATTATCACGATGAAGATTACTTTTTGGGATAACAAAATTTACCGTTTGTAAAAGGGTGCTAGACTAGTATATTATTATGATCATTTTAGCCACGGATGGCTGTAACGTTTTCATTTGGATGCAGTTTGATATGAGATAGCTGCTGAAATATGATATGTTTTGTTTCATGTGTTTCTGTCACTGCTTCAAATACTCTACTTTGTTAAATGACTATTTAGTTTACTCTCTTTTTGTTTTCTTATATATTATAAAGCACCATGTGTGCTTTTTTTTGAGGAAATAGATTAGGTGAAGCAAAAACTAATTGCGAGACACGGAAATTCTTAGAGCAAATACTACTGAGAAGAACCGTAGAATGTGGTTTCTACTTCTTTTGGTTGTTTTGCAATTTTAAATGGATAAAAGGAAGTGTTGAGTGTGATCCCAACTTGTAAAGTATTGGATGAGAATTTGCAATTACCAGTGTTCCATAAAATACATTTTCTTTAAACGTTTGATTTCTTCTTCTTTCGTTTGCGTTTTCAAACATATTTTGTGGCCTTTTAAAAGAAATGTCGTTCAATAATTTGTTGACACATTTCTCATTTCCAGAGCCCAAAATCTAGGCCTCCTCTGCTGAAACTGTACAATTGAAATATGTTGAACTTCTAACATATTTCACTGTACCCTGGGGTAGTGCCGTAGTGTTGTGCCATTTTTATGGATGTTTTAACTTTTAAATATAAATTATCAATTTTCCTGTAATCCGATACTCATGCCTGTGCATTGACTAGCCATAGTTATTGTGTTGTTATATAATGATTATAACATTAATTATTTTTTGAACTTAGGCGGTAGAATTCCAGTACCACTGCAGAGAGTTATGATATTAGAAGTGAGTCAATACTTGGAGAATTATCTGTGGCCAAACTTTGATCCTGAGACTGCTTCTTTTGAGCATGTGATGTCAATGATACTTATGGTCAATGAGAAGGTACATATATAGGGATTTCTCTGTTGATACATCTTCTTGGTCAACCATTTGTACAATCACTGAACATTTTTTGCAGACACGTCCTGGATGTAAAACAATTTTCACAACGAGTTGTGTTTACACGATTCCATTTTAAGAAATAGTTGTTAAATATTATTTTTGCTAGCAGTACATAGGTGAACTTTATTAATGTCCATAGTGAGATGGACATTTACTTTGATAACGGGAATACAGGAGTTAATTTGGAAGAACGTGGCATCTCCGGCAGAAGCACTAGGCGGTGTTTTGGTTGAACTGCAAGTATTGGGTATAATGTATTCACTTGTCCAGATAATTTTTTTCCCTTACTTTTTTTCTGGAGCGGGGAATGAGTCTCGACTCTCGAATAAGGTTCTATTTGGCTGCGGGATTATAATTTCATTTCTGGCATACGCCTTTTAACTCTGACCTGCATTAGGCCAAGATGAGATTCTTATGCTTGCAACTTGTAAGAAGGAAAACATGCCTTGTCCATGATCCTTGGTTAGGAAGGACTTGAACATTTTACACTTTAAACTTGCAGTTTCGAGAAAATATGGCTGCTTGGATATGCTTCTATAATAGCAAGGAAATGTTTAAAGCATTCATTGAGAGGGTACTTCGGTTGAAAGAGGTATGCTGCACTTATAACTTAAAATAAAAATGTTTTCTTTTCCTGATTTTTCATTCATTATACCATTATTTTCAGAGTGATAGTATGTTGGTTGATCTTTTAATTTTGTATTTTTTTACTTTTTTCGTCTACATCCAATGAAAATCTAGTTCCGTCAATATCTTATACCATGTAAGTGCTGTGAATCTACATGATAGTTATAATCTATAGATTCTTTGTGATTTTTGCGTATGATGCACCGACTAGGAGAAAACGTTGGAGAAGGTTTTATCTGCTTTAGAATATATGTTTATTCAGTCTATTAGCCAATAAAATCCTACAAAACAAGTTGGAAATTGGAATAGTGGTTTTTGAAATGAGAGGCAGGAGTATATACAATGAGTAGGTTGAACAATTGGTCTGAGAAAGACATGGATTTGCAGAGAAAGGCACACTTTTTCTGTCCAACACCTAAAACCTCTCTCCAGATACTAGTCTAGCCTTTTCTAAGTAAGTAACAATGACACTTTTTCTCCTCTTCAGCAATAGGGGCTATGATGTAAGGATGATAATCAGAAGACCTATTAGAGAAAAACCCACCCCTTCTAATCATCCTCCCAAAACCGTCACCCACTGTCCAATTAACATGATTTTTGAATATGTTGTGTAAAACTCTAATTGCTTTCCGTGAACATGTAAAAGACATTCTTTGGAAATCCCCAGCCTTCAATTCCGCAAAAGTCACCATATATTTTGATGGCTGTAATCCTATGTCAAACGAGTCCTCGTGTGAGGATAAACTCTACAGCCATTCGCAAAGTAGCGCTTTCCATGAACATGTAAAAGACATTATTGAATTTGTTGTGTAAAACTCTAATTGCTTTTCATGAACACGTAAAAGACATTTTTTGGGCATCCCCGGCCTTCAATCCTGCCAAATTCACCTATATTTTCATGGCTATAATCCAATGCCCAAACGAGTTCTCGTCTGAGGGTAAACTCTACAGCCATAAACAAAGCAGCGCTTTAGTGCAAGCATGGAAATTCGTGATAGCCAAATCTTAATTCTCCTTGTTTTTTTTTGCTTTGCAAACTTCTCTCCCATTAACCATATTACTGGATTTTGACTCATCTTAGCTTCTCCAAAGAATATTTTCCGTAAAAATTTCTGTTTTAACTACCACACTACAAGGCATCTGAACATGGATCTTCAATTCATCCTCAAACCAACTAACAGTATTAGTTGCAAAACATCATCGAAATATCACATTTTGCTTAAATAGTTTATGAATGAGCCTACGTGTGGTCAAAATGCGCATGTTTTTTTGTTACTTTTTATCTGTTGTACTATTGGACCAGTAGTTTTGAGTGCATGACTTCCAAAATCTGCTGCATTATGGAGAAATTCCTGTAATTGCACCTTCATCATAAAAGTTACTTATCTTGAGGTATAAAGATGCCTTTACCGGTGGTGTTGATTGTTGAAGCTGCATTGTTAGATAGAATAACTTGGTATTTGCGTTATTGAATCTGCATTGTTAGACATGATAACTTGGTATTTGCGTTAATTTCTTTTTTGGATAGGAAACATATATTTATTTAATTATAAGAGTCCATTACAAAGGAAGCGGACGAGCTTTCCGCAAAATAAAAGATAGTACAACAATCAAATTAAAACGATACAAACTTTCATTCCCTAACCACATCTGAAATAGCTAGATGACCTAGTTCTTTGATATTCCTTGTTGACTGCGCCACCCTGAATTTCAGTAGTTCCCAAACTTTGTCCGAGCTAGACTAGTCATTGAAAATTCTGTTGTTTCTCTCGAGCCATAATGTCCAGAATGTGAAATGAACGACCGTATACCAGAAGTTATTCACGATAGCCCCCTTTCGAAATCCCGGATCTATGATAAACATATCTTTGGCCCTCCTCGGAAAAATCCAAAAGAATCTCAACTCTTGCATCACCTTAAAAGTAATTGCGTTATTGAAGCTGCATCTTTTATAAGCTTTCCTTACCCTCTGTTGGTATCTTTTCTTCTGAAAACGTAGTTTGCCATTGGAACTACCAGCTTTTTCTTAACCGACTCTTTTTCATGTTTTTTAGTTGCCAACTCTGGTATCTGCTTCCTTTTCTTTTACTTTTGTGGTCATGAGTCTTTGCGGCCATCATACTGTAGCTGTGTTCGCCTTAATTCCCTAAATTTGGTATGTGAACAAAGAGGCAGTCATTGTAAATGCATTTCTTAATATAAATCTGAAACCTGCAGTGTTTTGCTTCCTGATCAGGTAGAAAAATAGTTAATATGCTGATGTATGCTTGCAGGGAAGAGTCCTAACTGTTGCAGAGAAGACAAATTATCTACTTTTTATGATAAATGCCTTTCAGGTATTGTGTTCTTTGATATTTTCTTTCCTTCCAAAATCTGCGTTGCAATTCACTTCCTGTTATTTTCTGAACTTGATTTCGTGCTAATAAGTGAAGTCCTGTTTGAAATGACTTCTTTTCTAATTGTTTCTCACAATTAATTTTTGTTTGATTCTTGAATTTTGGATGTTTTAGTAAATATTCTGAGTCGAAATTTATGGTGTTTTTTAATTGAATTTGCGGCTGAGCATCATGAATCGTTTATTTACTCACTTTAAAAGGGGCTGCCTTTTATTTTTTTCTTTTGTTATATTGCTGTTTTATACCTTACTATGCTTTAAACTACCTGTTCACCATCTTGACTATAAACATATTTTGAGCGTCTAAACAAATCTCATATTGCTGTCTCTTATGTTAACCTCAAGGGATGTGTGTAGTATTTAACATTTATCTTTGACCACAATATTACTTGGAACTAAATTTTTCATTATTTCAGAGAAACATGCTATTATTATAATTATATTATACACTTATACACTCTAAAATATACAATGATTGAATTTTAAAATGATTTTGTCTAACTATTTCAGACATGATTTGGCATCCACAGTAAAAATATAATTTCCCAAAATGAAACCAATATACATTATATTTTCCCAGAACATTCTCCCAAAATATCTTCCGAAAGTCTTATCCCAAACTCCTAAAACAAGATCAAACATTGAGATTATATTTCTTGTAAAATGAAAATAATTCTAATGCTTGCCATTTTCTGTTGCATAACGTTGATAGAGTCTTGAAGATGAAATTGTTAGTGAAAAGATTATGAGATTAGCGAGTCTTGAGTGCTGGCATAGCCTTTCATATGGCCGTTTTCAGGTATGCTCTGTTATATTGTTTTGACTGACTTGGGAAAATGAGTCACATAAGATTTCCAACTTATTTAATAAATTCAATGATATTTTATAATTTTATCATGTGTTCTGCTTGTCTGTGTTTCAATGGGCAATAGATGGAACTTTGTCTTAATGAATCTTTAATCAAGAAATGGAGAAGAATTGCAAAGCGGACAAAGGATGCAGCTAAACGAGGGGAACCTTTTGATCCCACAACAATGGTAGAAGCAAGATTCTTGCGTAACCTCATTGAGGAGTTTCTAGAAGTATGCCTTGCTCTGTATCTTTTGTGATCTTTGATTGAATATTCAACATACAAGTAATGCAATTGTCTCTTCTGTCAACTTGATTGTCAGGTACTTGATTCTGAGGTTTTTCCTACTAAACAGCGAAATGACAAGGATAACGAGCTGGTTGATATAACTGGGATGAATGAAGGGGATGGCGCCAGTATTTTATATTGTGAGAGGTTTATGGAGTTCCTTATTGATCTGTTGAGCCAACTACCAACTAGGAGGTACTGTTTCACAGCGGAATGTTTCTATCATATAAGTTTCCCCCTTCATCAAGCTTGATAGAAATGATTGTGCTGATCTTAATTTAATAGCCACCTGTATTTTCTCCAGTTGGATTGGATGAGTGGACTAAATCAAATAATTGTTTTGAAAACTCCATATCATTTGGAAAAGAGAATGTAAGATAATGAATAAAAACCTTGGTACACTCATCGGTCAATTTCAGAATACATTCAATTTGCTAGTTCGGGTCATGTGAAGTGAAAAATGGTGTATGGATATTCTTTGCTTCTCATCCCAACTATGTTTCGTTTGAATCCTATACTAGCCAAGATATGACTACTGTTAGAGACTAAAACTATTAAATATCAGCACCTTGTGTACAACTAATTTTTATGGTGATGAAGGGGTAAGTTTTCTTGGGTTTTATCTAATGTTCGAGTTACACTTCCCTTCCCCTGGATATATTTTTTTATAAATCACCTCTTCAACAGCTTACGCATCACATGAGGCGATTGTTGACACAATATTAAACCCAAAATTCATTTCTCCAACCCAAAGTGGCTTTGTTGATGGAGATTAATCTCTGACAACAATCTTTTGGCCAAAGAGCTTATTCACAAAATCAACTATACAGTCTGTGGTACCTTTCATCCACCGACCTCCTTAATCTTTGACCATCATCGTTTGTTTTCTTTCTAGTGTTCCGGCGTCGTCCATCGGCCGGCGGCGCCTGCCTTTTCTCTCTTTTTAAGAGTTATCGTTTTTTCCCTTCCTCTTCATTCCCGTCTTCCTCTGTTTTTGTTTCTGGTCTCTCTAGCTTAATACTTTCGCACTTCAGTTTAGCCCCTAGCCTCCTTCCTTCCACTCTTACATCATCCTAAACCCTCTCCGCCTTAGACTCTCACCTTTTTATTTCCTGTCGCGTATCATCATGTTTCGACCGTTTGAGAGCTTGCACGGAAGAAAGGTAAGTGACGAAAGTGTGTTTATCGAACACAAAATATTCAAGATGCGTCTGGGCTTTCGGGGTAACTCCATTTGGTGGGAAGAACGAACCAGGAAGAAAAGCTATATGGTGGATTTCGACCGCAACGAGGCGCGATGGCTAAGCCAAAGATTTCACGATTTGGGCAAATCTCAGTCACCAGCATCGGTTTTTCTCCGGTACAGGGGAGGTAATGCATTTCTCACGTTGCAAAAATTTGTTAACAGACGGGGAAGTTTCATCGAGGTCTCCAAATTCACATCACACGGTAGGAAGCAGAATACAATTGTGCCTAGCGGATATGATTCAAGGGGATGGCAGAAGATAGCTATGACATTGGGTAAACTAGTGGCAGGAAGTTTACAGAGAACTGAACCAAAGGTACAATTCGTTTCAAAGCCAATGAGAGTCAGGGACTTTCCTCAAGACGATACACAAAGTACAAAGGTCAGTAACGTCCACAAGCTGCCAGAATCGAAAGTACCGGCGCTAAATTGGTTAGAAGCAATTGTCATCACAAAAAACAAGGTGAATATCTCTTGGGACAACATTCAGAATGTCATTCAGAAATCAATCAACAAGCAAGTCAAGGTTTTCCCATTCCAAGCTAATAAGGCAGTGTGGTGGCCCTCAAATTCGGAAGACTTTGATTACTTCACCAAATTGAGAAGGGGTTTTTTTGAACATGGGATCGGTTTGGATTTTGACGCATGGAGACCGGAAATAAATACAGAAGAAAGGATCTTCAGTTGCTGTGATAGCTGGATTCTAATTCACGGGTTGCCTTGGAACTGCTGGACTCCGGAAAACTTCAAAATAATAGGGGAAGCCTGCGGGGGACTGCTGGATATCAACGAAGATACAAGACTTTTCCGTAATCTGGGAGCTGCAAAGATTAAGGTTAAAGGAAAAGAGGGAGGGTTCATTAGGGATAGATTGAGCATCCGGTTGGAAGGGAAGGATAGAGAGATCCAAATTCAAGTGGAAACTTACGATCCGGGGGCTTATGAGCGTTACCAAAGACAAACTTATGCACAGGTTGTGGTAAATGGTAAGAGGACTTTGGCGGGATGGGGGAATAACAACATCCTGCAGTGGAATGCAAGAGGCAAGGGACCTATGAGATCTTCTCCAAAAGACAGCAAACAGCCGGCGGATTTAGGAAATCACTCAACCAACTCTGGTACAAACATGAATCAGCATCATCATGAGGTATTGGTGCAGGATAGTCTGGAGACAAATCGATCTACCGGCCTGAAGGATAACAACAGCTTCAAAGGGGTCTTCAATGATAAAGTAGCAGCAAGTAAGGCGAGCAAAGCGATTAAAATATTGACAAACATTATTCCTAAGGCTACTGAAGAATTCAGAAAATCACCGATCCAGTCGATGACGATTGATAGCATTGCGGATGATCATAATGGGGAAAGCAAGGGTAACATCAACACTTTATTTTCTCCGTTTGGGAAAGTGTATTACAGGAAAAACTTCAAAAGGAATCATGAGCGGGAATTGGGCCACGAAGATGAGAGGATCGACAACTCAGCTTATGGATTAGGTGTCGAGAGTGAGTATGAGGGGCTGTACGATTCTGATGATGGAGCAGCAATGAAGATTATTGACTCTTCAGATGATTTGCTGGATAATGAAGTAGACTCAGAAGTTGATGCCACTGAAGGAATGATGCTGTCAGATGATTCCACGGCATGCAAAGATAAAGAAGCTTCAATCAAGGATTTGTTCTTAACACCAGAGAAAAAGGAGGATTGCGCTGCGCCTAAGCCACCTGACAAACGCAATTCTGATGTGGGACAGGTACTAACCAATTTAACTTCTTCTTTTTTTAATCACTCTGCCAAAATCCATTCTCTTCTTTCTGCGTCTTTGGTATTGGGATTGTCTAGTGGCCATTTAGGAGGTGAGGGGAAGGAATTAGTTGAATTGCCGGGTCAGGATCCAGAAGTGAACAGTGGGCGTGATTTGGAAAGTGATGGGAGTGCTAATAAGGACGTGCGGTTTGTTTTGGAGGAAGGAAAGTTTGATGATAAGGGACAACCAAATGCCGGGCTGATGAGAAGAAAACAGAATAAATTGAATTGTGGAAGTACCCTCGGTTCAGGTTATTCATCAAGGGGTAAGGAGGTTATTTTATGAAGATACTCACTTGGAATATTAGGGGAGGAGGGGACTCGAAAAAAAAGGAAATGGTGCGCAGGATAATACAGAAAGAAAGGCCTGACATCGTGGTGATTCAAGAAACAAAGAAAGAAAAAATTGATAGGCGTTTTGTGGCTAGTTTGTGGAAGTTTAGATTTGTTGATTGGGTCTTTCTACCTTCGGAAGGCCGTTCGGGGGGTATTTTAGTGATGTGGGATCCGAGGGTCGTCGAGGTCGATGAAAATTTGATAGGGGATTTCTCCGTTACTATTCGGATATTGGTTAATGAGACAACCAGCTGTTGGTTCTCGGCGATCTATGGTCCAGTGAAACCAAGAGAGGGAGAGATTTTGGGATGAGTTGGCTGGATTGAGTATTATTTGTGAGGACAACTGATGTTTGGGGGGAGATTTCAATGTGGTGAGGAATACGGGAGAGAAAATGAACAGCTCCTCAAATACGAGTATGCGTTGCTTTGACAAACTGATTGGGGAACTGGGTTTGCATGAACCGCGCCTTCTCAATGCAAAATATACATGGTCCAATTTCAGAGCCACACCGATATGCTGCCGCTTGGACAGATTTTTGTTCAGCAGTGGGTGGAGAGATCTATTTCCTAATTTCAGACAATCCGTGCTCCCAAGAATCACTTCGGATCACTTCCCGTTGAAACTTGATACTACTAAATCGAAATGGGGGCCAATTCCTTTCAGATTTGAAAACGTCTGGCTGGCACACCCCAATATCAAAAACCTAGTGCAGGTTTGGTGGAACGAGGGTGTTTACCAAGGGTGGGAAGGATACAAATTCATGACTAAGCTGAAAAAGTTGAAAGGTGATTTCAGATTATGGAATAGAGAAGTCTTCGGTAACTTGGATTTCAGTTTGGGAGAGTTGACTGCTAGGATTAAGTCTTTGGATGAGCTAGAAGGAAATGGGAGATGGTCTGAAGATCTTAGGATACAGAGAAGAAATCTTCGTTGTGAGCTTGAAAAAATGACTTTTAAAAAATATCAGATGGAGAGCCAAAAAGCAAAGCTAAGATGGTTGAAGGATGGAGACCAAAATTCAAAATTTTTCCACTCAATGCTTACTAACAGAAGAAATAAATCCGTAATAGATAGGTTGGAATTGGATGATGGGTCTGTGATCGTGGATGAAAAAAAGATTGAGGAGCATATTGTCAATTACTTTAAACATCTTTATAGACGATCAGAGGGGTTCGAGGGAGGTTTGGAAGGATTGGAATGGAGCCCTTTGGATAACAACCAATCACGTAGACTGGAGGACTCTTTCTCGGAAACTGAAATAAAAACAGCAGTGTTCGAATGTGACGGGATTAAATCCCCGGGTCCGGACGGTTTCACCTTAGCCTTCTTTCAAAACAATTGGGAATTGATCAAGGGGGATCTGTTGAGATTTTTTGCAGAGTTCTTTGAGGGAGGTGTGGTAAATGGTGTTACAAATGAAACATATATTTGTTTAATACCGAAGAAGCATGAATCGTTTAGGGTGAAAGACTTTCGCCCAATTAGCCTGATAACCAGTTTGTATAAGATTTTGGCAAAAGTTTTAACAAACAGATTAAAGAAAGTCATGACGAGTACGATCGCCGAGAACCAATGCGCATTTTTAAAAGGGAGACAGATTTTGGATTGTTGCCTTGTAGCCAACGAGGTGGTGGAGGAATGCCGAAAAAGAAAGCAGAAAGGATGGGTTTTAAAGGTAGATTTGGAAAAAGCGTATGATAACGTCGATTGGCAATTCTTAGACTTTGTGCTACAAAAGAAGGGTTTCGGAGAAAGATGGAGGAAGTGGATTCGTGGGTGTGTGTCCAATGTCTCTTTCTCGATCTTTATTAATGGGAGACCGAGGGGGAAGATAAAAGGGGAAAGAGGAATCCGTCAGGGAGATCCATTGTCACCATTTCTGTTTAACTTGGTTGTGGATGTCTTGGGGAGGATGGTTGATCATGCTAAGAATTTGAATGAGGTGAGAGGTCTAGTGGTGGGTAAAGGTAAAATTGAGATATCACATATTCAATTCGCGGATGATACGCTTTTCATGGTTCAAACAAGGACGCAAGTGATAGCACTAGTGGAATTGATCAAATCATTTGGGAAAAATTCTGGACTCAAGATAAATTTTCAAAAAAGTGTTATCTTGGGGATTAATTGCTCAAAAGAGGAAATAGGCGATATGGCGCAACTTATTGGATGCAAACCGGATGTTTGGCCGATCTTGTATCTAGGATTACCTCTGGGAGGTAAGCCTTCATCATTTGAGTTTTGGGAACCCGTTATATCCAAGATGTCCAAAAAATTGTCGAATTGGAAGAAATCGTTTTTGTCAAAAGGAGGCCGTCTTACTCTCATAAAATCGGTTCTTTGTGCAATGCCTTCCTATTACATGTCCTTGTTTAGGGTTCCAAAAAAGGTTACTGTAATTCTGGAAAAAATAATGCGTGACTTCCTTTGGGACGGTTTGGACGGGGATAAACATTGTCATCTTGTGAGTTGGGAGAAGATTTGCAAACCCAAGGAAAGAGGAGGATTGGGATTGGGAAGTATCGTTTTGAGGAATAGAGCATTGCTTGGTAAGTGGTGGTGGAGAAGTTCAAAGGAGAAGGGCAATTTGTGGATCAAAGTAATAACAAGCATTTACGGTCACCAAGATAATGGGTGGGATTTGGGATTGGCCAAAAGTGGTACTTTTAGAAGCCCATGGAAATTCATTTCTCGTACTTTCCCGGCAATTCAGCTAATGTGGGGCACGGTTTTGAGGGGGGGTAATTACATTCGATTTTGGGAGGACGAGTGGGGGGGTGCGGGTGGTCCTTTCAAAGTTCGTTTCCCCTCTTTGTATAGAATTTGTTCTGTCTCAAACAAACCTATTAAGAATTTCTTAGAGATCACCACTCATCAGGGTGGTCGTGATTATAGGTGGGATGTGCGGTTTAGGAGGAATTTAAATGACGCAGAGTTGGAGGAGTTTGTAATTCTTGCGGGTGTGTTAGATACGGTTATGGTTAGGTTAGATGTGGAGGATTACAGGGTTTGGTTGGGGGAATCCTCGGGTTTGTTTACTGTCAAATCCTTTTATGAGTCTTTCTTTCCTATTCAAGCATTTCCTATTTTTCCTTGTTACGATCGTATTTGGAAGGTTCCTGTCCCACAAAAGGTGCAAATGTTCTCGTGGTTAGTGGTGTTGGGTAAATTACCTTCGGCGGATTTGTTGCAAAGAAGATGGAAGACATGTGCCTTGAGTCCTAACTGGTGCACCTTATGCCAATGCGACGAAGAAACCCAGGATCATATATTACTACATTGTCAGTACTCAAGGAAATTATGGTCGTTGGTTATGCAAGAAATGAGTTTTCAATGGGTGCATCCACAGAGGGCGGCAGATTTATTCATTAGCGATCCAGGTTTCTCTAAGGGTCGCAGGGCTAGAATTTTATGGTTGGTCATGATTCATTTCTTATTCTGGAGCATTTGGCTAGAGAGGAACAAAAGGATCTTTAACGACACGAAGGAAGACGTCAGTGCCGTTTGGGAGAGTATCAAATTCAAAGTGGCGACTACAATCACAAGGATTAATGATTTTCAACATTTAGCGATTTCAGACGTCGTTAGGGATTGGAATTTTGTAATGAAGTGAATTTCTTTAGTGTTCGGAAGTTTTTATTCTCGCGGATTTCTCATCCGCTTTTTTTGTAATAAAAAATTATCTAATAATAAATGTTTCTTATCAAAAAAAAAAATATTAAACCCAATCATCAGTGAAAGTCCTAAATTTGAGTCTCACATCCAGCCATTGATAAAAATGAGTCTAACCTACTCAGTTTTTAAAATATGGTCCCGTGCATGTCGCAGGCATGTTAGAAACCATAAATGTTGAATTTCTCACCTCTCTGACTGTTGAATCTTTTGGAGGTGGTGGTGGTAGTTCATTAAATCTTGGGCAAGATGGTTCCAATTCACTTTTTGAGATTTGATTGATGATGATTCTTCATTAATGCACATTGAACTGAGAAAGAATCATTAGTGAAATTCATAATTTTTTTTTTTTTTTTTTTTTTGATGAGAAACTAAATATTATTAATAAGAGAAGTTTTACAATTAATGCGGATGAGTAGTCCGCAATACGATTAAGAACACTACATAATAGACACTAATCCAGTACGATCATGCCCATACATACTTCCAATCCCTAATTAAATCAGAAATAGATAAATGCTGAAATTCTTTAAGAGCTACTGTCCAGCCGGCGACTCTGAATCTAATCTTTTCCCAGACTGCCTCTGTGTCATCGGTGCTGTCTTGAAAAATTCTTTTGTTTCTCTCCAACCAAATGGACCATAGCGTGCAGTGTATGACCAATGGTAGGAATCTCGCCAATCTTCTGTTTGAATTATTTCCCAGCTCCATGCTGATTATTTCTGCGCTTTCCTTGGAGCCACCCACTGAAATCCCAGCTCTATCAAGACTTTTGTCCAAATATCTCTAGCAAAAGAACAATGCACGAGCAAGTGATCTTGATCTTCTTCTTGTCTTTGACATAAGGCACACCACTGAGGGCACAACGTACATAGGGGCCACCTTCTCTGAATGGAATCACATGTGGGGAGTCTCCCCAAAGCAACAATCCACGCGAAAACCCGGACTTTATGAGGGATCGGTACTTTCCAGATTCTTGAAAAGTATTGAAAGTAAGGAAATGAAGAAATAGGAAAGAAAGAGTTGTAAAAAGAGCGAACTGAGAACACGCCCGTGTGATCACCCACCCAAACTCTAAAATCCCCCACACCCCTCTCGAGTCTAACCGAATCTAGAACCCCTAAAAGGTTAGTGTACTCACCCACTTCGACCTCATTCAACTCTCTCCTAAACCGAATGTCCCAATGAAAGCTCTGATTTGGTCCCTCCGAATGCGACACAAAAAAGGTGTTAACAGGTTTATTTTGACTAGTGCAAATCCTATACAGTGAAGGAAAACTCTCTGAAAATGACTCTCCCCCCTCCCAAACATCTTCCCAGAATCGAACGATATTACCTTCTCTTAAAACCCCCCCTACCAAAGGAAGAAAAGTCGGGTAAGATCGAGAGATAAATTTCCACGGGCTTCTGAAAGTTGTGTTTCTTGCCAACCCCACATCCCACCCATTCTCTTGAGTACCATAGATGCTTGTAATCACTTTCTTCCATAATGCATCCCCTTCCACCGATCCTCGCCACCACCATTTCCCCAACAAAGCTCGATTTCTTAACCCTATATTTCCCACACCCAATCCACCCCTGTCCTTAGGCATAGTAACCTGTTTCCAGCCGACAATATGGCAATGCTGATCCCCATCTGCACCATCCCACAAAAAATCCCTCATCAACTTTTCCATCACCTTTTCGACCCTTCTTGGGACTTTAAATAAGGACATGTAATATGAAGGCAACGCACTCAACACTGACTGTATCAAAACCAATCTTCCACCTCTCGAAAGGAAGGCTTTTTTCCATGAAGCCAACTTCCTTGCCATTTTCGACAATACCGGTTCCCAAAATTCCATCTTCGAAGGATCACCACCCAATGGAACCCCTAGGTACCTTATCGGCAAAGTGTCTCTATTACATCCAATCTCATGTGCCAAGGCAACAACCTCATCATCCGGATAGTTAATTCCCATAACCGTGCTTTTTTCCAAATTAATTTTCAACCCTGAATGAAGGCCGAATTGATTTAGTATATCCACTAATGCGAGTACATGCATCTTCGACTGGACCATAAATAATGTGTCATCCGCAAATTGAATATGTGAAATCTCCACTTTCCTTCTCCCAACTTCTAGTCCTTTTACCTCGTTCAAGCCCTTGGCCTTGTCAACCATTCTTCCCAAGACGTCGACCACTAAATTAAACAAGAAGGGGGATAGTGGATCCCCCTGACGAAGCCCTCGCTCTCCCTTGAATTTTCCCCTTGGCCTTCCATTAATAAACACCGAGAAAGACACACTCGAAATACATCCCATAATCCATCTCCTCCATTTTTCCCCAAACCCTTTCCTGTTCAAAACATATTCCAGAAATCTCCAATCCACATTGTCATACGCTTTTTCCAAGTCAACTTTGAGAATCCATCCTTTCTTATGCTTCCTACGATAGTCCTCCACCACCTCGTTTGCAATTATACAACAATCCAGAATCTGCCTCCCCTTGATAAACGCACACTGTGTGTCCTTGACGGTTTTTTCCAAGACTTTCTTCAATCTGTTAGTCAACACTTTCGACACAATCTTGTACAAGCTAGTGGTTAGACTAATTGGCCTGTAATCCTTTACCCTTATGGAGTCCTGTTTCTTAGGAATTTCGTTTGTGATCCCATTCACCACCCCTCCTTCATGAAATTCCTCAAACACTCTTATCAAGTCTGCCTTAACTGTTTCCCAATTATGTTGGAAGAAAGCTAATGTGAACCCATCGGGGCCCGGCGCTTTCTCACCGTCACAGTCAAACACCGCTCTCCTAATCTCTTCCTCCGTAAAAACAGCTTCCAACTCCTCGGCCTCCATTGTCTCTATGGGACACCATTCCACTCCTTCGATCTCCCCTACCCCATCCCCTCCGATCTTCTGTAAAGATTCTTATAAAAGCCAAGTATATGTTCCTCAATCTGTCTCTCCCCAGTGATCATAGTTCCATCCTCCAGCATTAATTTTTCTATCGTGGTCCTGTTCCTTCTATTAGTCAAAAGGGAGTGGAAAAATTTCGAATTTTGATCCCCTTCCTTCAACCATTTAATTTTCGATTTCTGTCGATCCATGCGAAATTTCATAAGGGATACCATCTGTAGTTGACATCTCAATATTTTCCTTTCCTCGTGCAAGACCGCCGACCACTCTCCCTCGGACTCTAACTCATCCATCTGCTTTATCCTTGAAGTCAACTCGCTCAACCTAATACCCACATCTCCAAAAACTTGTCGATTCCATTTTGATGCCTCATTTAATGGTTGGAAAAAAAATTAATTATGACGGGTTTGAAAATGATGCCTGGAGTGCTGGTTTATGTATTATTTATTCGATTCCCAGTTGTTTTGATATAAAATCCTTTAGTTGCATGGAAATAGAAGAACAATTACTATACTCTTAATTATTTATGAGATATGTTGCATTGGATATTGAATGTCCTTCCTATGTTAATTTACTCTGATGAGTTAGCTTCATTACTATTCACAGGACTGTATTGACGTGTCACAGGTTAATTTAACCATTCTACTGTGTTGTTATGTTTATATATTGGGGAATGATGTTTAATATCTTAAAAGTAGGTGATATCTGGTCTGAGTTCTCCTTATGGCTCTTGTAGGTCAGTGTGGGATATGATCAGCAAATGATATCAGATGTGTTATTTTCATTTGTTTTATGTGCGGGGTACACATTAAAAGTGTGAAAATAAACACTCTTTGTTAATTAATTAGCAGTCTCAGGCAAACGGTTTCTTTTCAACCATCTAAATGATGCTTTCTTGAGGGTTAAATGGCGGGAACTTGGCTTTTATCAAATGATTTTTTGTTGTCTATAGTCAAGCTTGGCACATAATATTCCATTGTGGTCATACATTGAGCTTGGATAGTCTGGAACTTAAAGACTAATAGATACCCATCATTTTGTGCTTCCTTGAAATTGATTTTCTGTTGACTAGATCAATGGCTAGCCCATGATAAATTGTTGGATGTATTAATTTGCTGACTTGCCTCGATGTCATGAATGCTCTTCAATATTTTATACCGAATTTGTGGCAGTTTTATGAGAAGCATGTAAATTTTTGTGGCAGTTTTTCATAATGATAATAATTTTGTACATTAATATCTTATTCCATCCACAAATCATCTCAATGACAAACTTACGACAATATGTTTAGCTTTTGTTTGTGAGAATGTAAATGTTGCAACACTGTTTTGATACCATTTTGTAATATTTACCCTGTTCTATTGAAATTTCCTGTACTACATGATATCTTGCAATTTTGGGACTCCTGACATTAGCTATATATTGCTCTTTACTCTATTACACTCCATTTTCAACATGGTGTTACTATGTAAGTGGCATTTTGGGCCTTAAATGGCTGAATTTACTTTTTACTGCATTGTTTCTGTCGAATACTTTTTCAACATCACATGATTTTCATAGTGATGTGCAAGGTTGTAAATGGCGGGAGGCGGCGGCGGGGCGGTCGGTGACCGCCTACCGCCTCGGCCGCCTAGGCGGTGCCCAGGCGGTGCCTAGGCGGTTGAATTTTTTTAAGTGTTTTTTTTATAGGTAATCATGCAATATAATCATTTACATGTAAATGTGCAACTAAATAATGTTTAAACACAAAATATAATATCATTTAGATAATGTGCAATTAATAAATCATATTAATTATCCAAAAAACTAAGTTTCAATCATCATATTAATTAATAAAGATCATTTACCAAAAAACTAAGTTTCAATCAATTATCCATCATTAGAACAAATAGTAGACTAAATATAACTAATCTTCCAAATCATCTACATATGCACCATCTACTACATCCATGATCCTCTCATCATCGGACTCAAAATCAACATTTTCTTCATTCTCCTCCTCCGATGTATGTAAATCTTCGTCAAGTTCTCTAATGGGGATGTTCCTTGCACTCCTCCTTGGATGTAGCACTTCATCCGCTCCCGAGGCCTCCGCTACCATTCTCCAAGTAAGTCCTGAACCCGGCTGAACCCGGCTCGACCTCATCTTCTTGCTTCAAAAGTGGCTCTCTCAAAAGATATTGACTTGGAGGTTTGTAGCCCGGACCGAATTGGCCAATCGCTTCTACAAGTTGTCTAAAACTTTGATTGTCAATTGAATGAAAAAGAATCCCCGTTTCGTATATCCATCTAGCAACATACTCATGCACATCATTTGTAAACTTTAACTTCAAGGCATCATTTATGTTTTGTTGTCTTGCCTTCGTTGGATCGATTGCGGATGTCCACTTATCAATAGGCCCGAGATTCTTTGGCTTTTTTTTTAGAATTATCTCCCATCACTTGACAATCACCATCCTCTTCATCAACACATATGTTTACCTCCGCCCTTTCTTCTATTAATTCTTCCACCCTTTGACGCTTTTTATTCTTGCTATTTTCAAGATAGTCTCTCACTCTTTTTTTGTCCTAATCGGATGCTTTAGGACATGCTTCAACTTGTCCTACAATACCCGCAATATGATGCTTCATCCTATAAACTCCTCCTTTAATAAGCCTCTTACACAACTTGCATGTGATCCAATCCCTTTTCTCTTTATTACACAACACTCCATATTCCCAAACAATATCATTAGACTTTGGCTTAAATTCTAACTCCGGTTGTTTTTCTTTTTCCGCCATTAATCTTCAACAATAAAGCAATAATAAAATAATAAATTAATAATAGGAAAAAAATTGATTTTTGGAATCAAAAAATCTGAAATCTTAAAAAAAAGTATGAAAAATGATAAACATGCAAGACCTAACCTTAATATTCAGACTGCGGGCGGCGGCGGGTGGTGGCGGCGGGCGGGCGGCGGGCGGCGGCGGCTGCTGTGTAGTGGTTGAGAGTGGGGAGGGAGTTGGGAGAGAGTTGGGAGGGAAAAGTGAAAACTAAAAATAAAATAAAGAAGTTAGGTGGGTTAGGGTTTTAAAATTTAAAATTGTTGACTTTGACTAATTTTTAAAATTGTTGACCAAAATTTTAAAATTGTTGACCAGTCTTGTTGACTACAACTTAAAATTTTGACTGAATGCCTCGCCGCCGCCTCGCCCGCCTCGCCGCCGCCTCGCCCGCCTCGCCCCGCCTGCTCGCCGCCTCGACCCACCTCGACCCGCCTACCCACTGCCGTACCGCTTAAACCGCCTCAAACAACCGCCTCATGCATAGGCGGTGCGGTCGAGGACCGCCTACCGCCTAGGCACCGCCTAGGCGGCCGCCTCGACCGCCATTTAGAACACTGGTGATGTGTGTCTATTTACTTAGCAATTCCATTATCCTGTTTTATTTATATCTTTTTTATGCTCAGATTAGTCAGGCCACTTGTTGCTGACGTTGCTGTTGTCTCCAAATGCCATTTAAGTACTTTGTATAAACATGAACAAGGGAAGCTCTTTGCGCAGTTGGTTGACTTACTACAGTACTATGAAGGTTTTGAGATTGATGATCAAAAGGTAGACAAATGACTGACGATGAAGTCCTTCAAGCTCATTATAAGCGCCTTCAGGCTTTCCAACTTTTTGCATTTAAAAAGATTCCAAAGGTATGCATGCATACTGTGTGAATGGAAGGAATTGTTGTTATTTTTTCTGCCCCCAATGAGCCAAGAATAAGAGAAAGGTCGCACATACAAATTGTTTGAAAGGAATTGTCATTTTAGGAAAAGTGGTTGAAACGTTTTAAAAAAATTGAGTTGTTGTACTGTCATCAGTTATAAATTTTTGTACTTAGCAATTACTCGATCATACAATTAGTAATAGAAATTGTCAGATGTTCAATATCCACAAGTTATAGGCATGTACACTTATTGAGAAAGGATCGTTGGGGAGCAATAATTGCTCCTATAGAAAGAGCTATCAGAAATTAGAGTTTGGATTATTTTGAAGTTTAAAATATTTGACAGACTTTTACCATTAGCTATAACACAAATCGTGCTGGTGAATATTGTAATTGTGGAGATCACATGATATCTAATTTCAAAACTGACCTGTTCACACTTCACACTGCACATCATTGAGATTATACTGAGTTCCTTGGGTTTAGTAGGATTGTGATTGCACAATCCATCCTAGTGAACCTCGTTTTTTCAAAGTTTGTTGTGTATAATAAGATTACGAATACAATAAAATTGAAAGTATAAAACTTGCCATGAGACTCTATTTCCAATCACCAAATCCCAATCCCAACATTGAATCAAAAGCAGCAGCAGCATCAATGTTGTGTTCTTTCTTTGTTTCCCTTAGTGTGTTGCTACTGTGTAGATTTTTTTTCTTTTTTCCTTCCCGGGTGTTTTGAAAGGGAAGATAACTTTTTGGTGTTTTATCACTTGTACATGGCTTGAAAGATGCATTTTCCTGAACCGTTGTTACATTATTGAAGTCAGCATCTTCATGTTTTTTAGATTGTTCTAGAAAGTGACAATCTTTTAATTTCAGCTAAGCTTATAGTTGATGCAATGTTCCAAAAGTTGAGGAACATCCATTTAATTACATCTTCACAATGATTGATCTATATTAACTGATTGAGTAATTGTGTGTTGAATTGAGTCCGGGTTCCTGAAAATTGGACCTGAAAACTTCTTCAAAAAATCTTCGTGAATTGTGAACTATGAGAAATTGACCTGTTTTGTCTTGTTCCATATAAATAGCATTATCATGCTGATAAGCAACGCCTTTACAGCTTATAAGAGAAATTCCATTATCCAGTGAAGCCTTTCTTCACATCACGAAGATGTGAAATACAGTATACAACATATTATGTTGAAGTTCTTTTTGTGCTTAAATTTCATATCTTTATGTGTGTTTTGATGATATATTGAATTATAAATTTAAAACCTCAATTCATGTGTGTTGTATCTTTTGGTCAACAAGTCCTCAAAACAAGTTAAAAACATCTTAATATTGTCAATCCTGATTTGAACATGGATGCTCGTAGAAAAAAAACAAATAACTTCTTTTTTTTATTTTGGGGAAGATATATACTCTTAAATATTTCATTTTCTTTTTGTAGTTGCGAGAACTTGCATTGGCCAACATCGGTGCTATTGATAGGCGTGCGAACCTGGCAAAAAAGCTCTCAGTACTTTCTCCTGAAGAGCTAAGAGATTTAGTCTGTGGTAAGGTTAGTATGGTTGCCAATCATTTCTCATGTCACATACCACCAAGTGCAAGATTATCACGTCTTATTTTGTACAATCATCGGTAAGCTATCATAAAACAGATGCTAGTGTTTATGCATTTTAATATAGAAACTGTTGCACCCAAGTGGTGTTTGAATGAAAAAGATGCTTCAAAAAGCACTTACACGACAAAAGCGGCTTCAGGGATTTTTCTTCTCTTTATTTTTATAAAATTGAAAAAGCTCATTTTTCAGTACGTGTGTTATTTTTCATGCTATTACATTCATTTTAAGTGGTTGCTTTCTGATTTTTCTTTTCTTTTTTGTTTCTGAAACTGCAGCTCAAGTTGATATCTAAGGATGATCCATGGTCAGAAAGAGTTGACTTCCTGATAGAAGTCATGGTTTCGTTCTTTGAGAAACATCAGTCTCAGCGAGAGGCAATAAATGCTCTTCCACTATATCCGAATGAACAAATAATGTGGGATGAAAGTCTTGTGCCAAGCATCAACTACTCTGGGGAAGGCTGTTTGGCACTTCCAAAGCTGAATTTGCAGTTTTTAACTCTTCATGATTACCTTCTTAGAAATTTCAACCTCTTTCGCCTTGAATCAACTTATGAAATCCGTGAGGATGTTCAAGAGGCTGTCCCACACCTTCTTGCTTGCATTAATAATGAAGGAGAGACTGCTTTTCGTGGTTGGTCAAGAATGGCCGTACCTATTAAAGAATTTAAGATAACTGAGGTTAAACAACCAAACATTGGGGAAGTTAAGCCATCGGCGGTTACGGCTGAAGTTACTTTCAGCATTTCCAGCTATAAAGCACAGATAAGATCAGAATGGAATGCGCTTAAGGAGCATGATGTTCTATTTTTGCTGTCCATTCGCCCTTCATTTGAACCTCTAAGTGCTGAGGAAGCGGCCAATGCATCTGTTTTGCAGAGGCTTGGTCTTCAGTATGTGCGTGGATGTGAAATTGTTGAAATACGTGATGAAGAGGGAACTCTCATGAATGATTTTACAGGGAGGATCAAACGCGATGAGTGGAAGCCTCCTAAAGGAGAACTAAGAACTGTGACTATCGCACTGGATACAGCACAATATCATATGGATGTTTCTGATATGGCAGAAAAGGGTATTGAAGATGTGTATGGCACTTTCAACATATTGATGAGGCGGAAACCAAAAGAGAACAATTTCAAAGCAATTTTGGAATCCATAAGGGATCTAATGAATGAATCATGTATTGTTCCTGATTGGTTGCATGACATATTTTTGGGTTACGGAAATCCTTCAGCAGCGAAATGGACTAATATGCCAGACCTCCTGGAAGTTGTAGATTTTAAAGACACCTTCCTTGATGCTGTTCATGTCAAAGACAGTTTTCCGAACTATCAGGTTTTTGTCTTGTATACTCCCATGATATGAAGCGCTGTTGTCCATTATAGTAGTAATATTCAATGAACTAGAATGCTAATCGTATCTTTTTCACTTCTTCTTGGTAATTGTGTTCAGGTTTGCTTTACAAATTCAGATGGTAGTATGAGCATGCAACCTTGTCCGCCCTTCCGTATCAAGTTTCCAAAAAATTTTAACGGCAATCTCCATTCTCTTTCTGGCAACGAGATTGCTAAAGTATCTTCAACGGATTCTGCTGCTTCGGCAGCCTCTGATTCTGATAAAGAGAAGCTTCTAGTTGAGGCTTACATTCCTCCCGATCCAGGTCCGTATCCCCAAGATCAACCGAAGCAGAATTATGTGCGGTTTACTCCCACACAGGTGCTTGGATACTTTCGTTGTTATGGTTTATTCTGTTAGTTATTGATCTTCCCTTTTGCCTTTTTCCTACTCTTGTTCTTCCACATGACGTAACCTCTATTTTGAGGTTTTTTCCTTTTATTTTGGTGGTTTCTGAAACTCTTGTTTATTTATGGAATTTTGAAATTATTAAGTTGTGTTGTCGTCGTTCTTTGATAAAGATGGACAGCTTTGGAGAAATCTCCATGCTACTTTGAAGTTTACTGTTACCATGCATGCATCTCATTATTCATGCAATATGGATTCAGTCATCGTCCATCATTTACTTTTCCTTCTCTTTTTTTTGCTTATGATGTTTGCCTTGTAATTTAGAAATCTTTTAAGGGCTTTTGGTTATTTGTAAATAAGGCAAGTAAACCATGTTACGTGCTCGTGCTGATCGTCTCCTGCCTTCTCGTCCTTTCCACACAAAAAAAGAGGAGGAAAATATTAACGAATGAAGTGGATCAGTGAAAGTAAATCAATTTCCTTCTGAAATTTTATTTTACTTGAGATATGTTGACCTAGTTTTGATCAAGTTATGTTGAAACTTTTGAAAGAGTGCCTTCCTCAGTGTTCTTACCCAATGCGAATGGTATTGTCCTTTGATGCTGGGTTTGCTTGAACTTCACATCTAGTGATAATTTGATTTTTGGGCTTGTATGTCTATATACACGTGCTCATCTGTATAAACTTTTAGATGTATGTCTGAGATTTTTATTCGTTTTTTCATGTTAAACATTAATTTGTTTGTCTAGCATATTGTTTGACTTGTACCCACATGGAAATCTAGAGTTAAGACCTACAACAGCGTTGGTCACCAATATTTTCTACTTAAATATGGCATGATTTGGGAACACTGTTTTAAAAAAATTATAATTTTAGCATCCTAAGCTTCTGTAAGGTTAGCAGGAGCTGTGGGTTGTTTTTCTTGGATTTCATAGAAGTTCGTGGTTTGATGATATTGTGCTAAAAATTGCTTATTGATACTGTTTATTAATTGGTGTAATTCACATAATTGACCTTATCTTTTGATGGGTGATCGAAGCAGACGAACTAGGACAATTAATATGATGCGTTCAAGTATCGTATCCAACGGAGATCAACGATTAAATACTAGAATATGAATTATTTTTTCTGATTTAGGTAAATATAATTCAAGTAAGATTTGATAATTTAATTAAAACTAAATTAAACAATTAAAATAAATTAACTAAAGAAAAAAAAAACGAAACTAGAGACGAGAGAAGATTAATTTAGACGAAAATTCAAATTCTTAAAAACTACTACTAAGAGGTGCAACGGTAGCAAGTCAAGTTTATAAACCATGTGTAAAATTCAAATTCAATTTTCAATAAATTAATTATTTAATTCACGACGAAATTCTGAAAATTATTTATTAAACTATTTCTCGAATTAATAAACCTAATTGAATCCAACTGACCAATTTTTCTTAACTGAATTTAATTAGATTCCATAAAATTTCAATTTTTCAACCTAAAGTCTCACATTAAATCAAATAGGCAAATACTATTTCTAGTTAGTCTAACCATGTGTTGATTGATGTAATGAAGCAAATATTGATATATAGCCTTCCTGTTTTAAATTTACCAACAAATATGCAATTTAATTGGCCAGATTAATAGAACACATGATAAACAACATCAAGCAATGAATCAAAATAAATAATAAAATCGAATCAAATTCAAAACATCAAAATAACTTGTCTTGGTCCTATCCTGACCTTAGTCCATAAAAGTCTACTCCATAAATTCAAAACAAAAGTGAAAACTCGTGTATGAAAACATAATCAAGAAAGAATAAGAGGAATTCTCGATGGTTTTGGCGTGTTGAGGTCTTCCTCCAACTCCTGTCTTCTGCTTCTATCTTTTTTAGGATTCTTCTTCCTCTCTGTTGCTGTCTCTCTGCGTAAAGTCTTCTTCCTCTTCTCTCTCTGTTCATGTATGTTCACCTGCTGAACGCAGTCTTTTATCTCAACTTAATAGGCCTAATCCTCCGAATTTTTGAAACCCATGTCAAGTTCAAGTTTGTGATAAGATTGTAGATATTTTATTTTTAAAATACGAGACTTCATTTCTATCAAAATTTGCCCAGTTTTTTTTCCAAAACTCCAAGATTCTTACTTTAATAAAAATAATAATATTTTATTTCGTTTCTTTTGTTATTTTGTTGTCTTTGAAGTCTTATACAATCACCTTATCTCCAAAATTAGACTTTTTTCATCTTCGTTCAAATCTACAAATAAGATAAAACTAAATTAAATAAGCACAAAATAAGGAACGAAAATTCAAGGTAAACACGAAAATGAAATCCCTAAAATTCGATAGGATTTAGACATATCAATGGCTTAGGTTTGTGCTGAATCATTCAGCATGTTGAGACATTTGCTTACTGCTTATATTTCTCATGTAAAAATCTCGTGTTTTTGTGCAAAAATATTGCGTTCATGGCTGGAATTGACACTTCAAACTTCAATTAAAACTTCATTGTTTCTTTGATGGGTTATTCTGCAGATTGAGGCAATCATATCAGGAATTCAGCCTGGATTAAGCATGGTGGTTGGTCCACCGGGTACGGGAAAGACGGATACAGCTGTGCAAGTCTTGAACGTGCTTTATCATAATTGCCCTTCTCAGAGAACATTGATAATTACCCACTCAAATCAGGCTTTGAATGATCTTTTCGAAAAGATAATGGAGGTAACAAAGCCATTGAGAGGATCCCCTCTGCAATGATAAACTTTAATTGCTCAAATTCATTTTTAAAATCATTTTAGATGATATTTTTATTTCATTTTTGAGATCCTGTTCACATTGTGCTCATGGTTTTAGAGGGATGTACCTGCTCGATATCTACTTCGACTTGGTCAAGGTGAGCAAGAATTGGCAACTGATCTTGACTTCAGTCGCCAAGGCCGTGTGAATGCAATGCTAGTTCGGCGATTAGAACTGCTTAGTGAAGTGGAGCGCCTTGCAAGATCTCTACAGCTGCCTGAGGATGTGGCATATACATGTGAAACTGCTGGATACTTCTGGTTGCTTCATGTGTACTCTCGCTGGGAACTTTTTTTAGCTGCTTGTGTTGAGAATCAAGACAAGCCATCATTTGTTCAGGACCGATTTCCTTTTAAGGAGTTCTTCAACGATACTCCTAGGCCAATTTTCACGGGTCAGTCCTATGAAAAAGACATGCATGCAGCTAAAGGTTGCTTCCGGCACCTGCAAACTATGTTTCAAGAGCTTGAAGAGTGTAGAGCATTTGAGTTGCTCAAGTCAACAGTTGATAGATCTAACTACCTGATGACCAAGCAGGCGAAAATAGTGGCAATGACTTGCACCCATGCGGCTCTAAAAAGAAAAGATTTTCTGCACCTGGGATTTAAATATGATAACTTGTTGATGGAAGAAAGTGCTCAAATCTTGGAGATTGAAACTTTTATTCCAATGTTGCTCCAAAGGCAGGAAGATGGCTATGCTAGGCTTAAACGTTGCATATTGATAGGTGACCATCACCAATTGCCTCCTGTTGTGAAAAATATGGCTTTCCAGAAGTACAGCCATATGGATCAGAGCCTATTCACAAGATTTGTGCGGCTTGGAATTCCATATATTGAGCTCAATGCACAGGGCAGAGCTAGGCCAAGTTTAGCAAGACTTTACAATTGGAGATATAAAGATCTTGGTGATCTTCAGTTTGTGAGAGAGAACGCTATATTCCATAGAGCAAATGCTGGATTCTGTTATGACTATCAGTTGGTAGACGTTCCTGATTACCGTGGGAGGGGCGAGACTGCTCCATCACCCTGGTTCTATCAAAATGAAGGAGAGGCTGAATATATTGTAAGCGTGTATATCTACATGCGATTACTTGGGTATCCAGCCAACAAAATATCCATATTGACTACATACAATGGTCAGAAACTTTTAATTCGTGATGTTATCAACAGAAGATGTGTCCCATTTGATTTCATTGGACCACCTCACAAGGTAAGTTATATATCCTCTTGTGCATTAGACTTGCAATTGCTGAAATGTCCAGAGTGTAGATGGGCACCATGCTGTTTAATGTATCTGCAGAATGTTGGATAATTTCTTGGTATTGTTGTGTCTGTTTAGAATATATCTGCAGTTAGAAGCATTCTCCTTTTCGATGCAAAATGTTATCAGTCGACTCGTATTGTGAATATATGCTAGTTCTCAACAACTTGCTTGAACTTGATATGGGATGTGGATTGTCTTTAAGCAGCAAGCTGATGCTAAATTTAAACAATGCGGAATCTGGGAGATTTAGCTATATTAGCATTCAAACTGATGGATGATCGGGGTCCTTGTCACTCTGCATTCTCTTGCAATCTGCTCTTGGTTGTAATTTTTGTTAATTATCGCTTATGATCATATTTTATACTCTAGGTAACCACCGTCGACAAATTTCAAGGACAGCAAAATGATTTTATCTTGTTATCTCTTGTTCGTACTCGCTTTGTGGGCCATCTTCGTGATGTGAGAAGATTGGTTGTCGCAATGTCACGCGCTCGATTGGGGCTTTATGTTTTCTGCCGACGTTCGCTGTTTGAACAATGTTATGAATTGCAGCCTACATTTCAGCTTCTTCTTCAGAGGCCTGATCTTCTTGCATTGAACCTAAGCGAGGTCGATGCAGTCACTGATCGTCATGTTGAAGAAACAGGTCCAGCCCAGCTTGTTAGTGGAATTGAAGAGATGGCCAACATTGTAAATTACAAGATACATCATGTCTATCAGGTACTGTCCTCTTTACCTCAGTTCTAGATTTTACATTGTTTGGTGCCTTTTTCCTCATAGCATATATATCATTTATTCTTTACTATTGATTGAAACTTTGAAGTGTGATAGCCACTTTTATCCTATGTTTAACCGTACAACTTACAGTAGGGAGTCCAAGAAACAAAACTGTTGACGCAAGTCTAGAGAAATCTTAGGCTAATTGTTAGAATAATTGCAATAGTTTAGGTCTAGAGAAATCTTAGGCTAGAATAATTGCAATAGTTTAGGTCTAGAGAAATCTTAGGCTAATTGTTAGAGTAATTGCAATATTTTAGGATGTGATTAATTAGTTTTATTCTTTCCTTTTTTATCTCTTGTAACCTACAATATAAATAGATAAGTCTGTATCTTAATTCTTTTATGAATGAATGAAAAATTATCATCTCATATTCTAGTGCTTTTATGGTATCAGAGCAATAAAAGCCTTTTTTGAATATTTTTTCATCTATGGAAAAATCAGAGATGCAACATGTTCTCAATGCCTCTGATAACTCCCTTCCATTCCAAATTACCAGCTTTAAACTCAGTGGCCGGAACTACTTACAGTGGTCTCGTTCCGTCCAACTCATTATCCGCGGGAAAGGACGATTTGGATACCTTGATGGTTCCATTTCTACACCAAACCAATCTGATCCTTCGTTTGCAGCGTGGGATATTCAGAATTCCATGGTTATGGCCTGGCTTCTTCACTCTATGGACGACTCCATTGCAGAGATCTACCTCCATTACCCAACAGCAAAGGCTATTTGGGACGCTGTTGCCTTAGCCTACTCAGATCTTGAAGACTCGAATCAGATGTTCGACCTCCGGACTCGCTCTCGTAATCTGCGACAAGACGATGGTACTGTAACTCAGTACTTCGTTTCGCTAACAAAGCTGTGGCAAGAACTCGATCTCTTCACTCAACCTGAGTGGACCGATGCTGCCAACCGTGAGATCTACCGAAAATTGCTCGCCAAAGAAAGAACCTATGACTTCCTCACCGGCCTACATCCATCCCTGGATGATGCTCGTGGACGGATTCTGAGTATCAAGCCATTACCGAGCCTTGATACCATTTTCTCCGAAGTCCGTCGAGAAGAACAGAGGAAACGAATTATGCTCGGTGAAGCTACCATACCTGTTGCCACCAATCATGATGCCTCTGCCATGGCCGCTCGAGGATCCCGCAAACCGCAGCTGTGGTGTGAACATTGCAACCGACCTCATCACACTAAAGCAACATGTTGGAAGCTCCACGGCAAGCCAGCTGACTGGGTGCCACGCAGCCAGCGTAACGCCGAGTCCACCAAGCCAGCCGTACCGGTGAAAGTCGACAACAACACACCATCATCCGCTGCAACATTCTCTCAAGCACAACTCAATCAACTTGGCCAGTTCCTTTCCACCTCGACTTCACTTATGGCGCACGGTACTTCTTCCTCTGTTACCGACCCTGGTAACTCTGGTGAGTGTTGGATAATTGATTCAGGTGCATCCGAACACATGTCCGGAGTTCGCACCCTTTTTTCATCATATCAACCATGCCAAAGATCTAGATCAGTAACTTTGGCAGATGGTTCAATTTCTCCTGTTCTTGGTATTGGCACTGTTTCGTTGAGTCCCCGTATGATATTACAGAATGTCTTGTTTGTCCCTCAATTGACTTACAACTTGCTGTCGATCAGCAAACTCACCCTTGACTCCGATTGTATTGCCAATTTTTCACCTAAGTTGTGTATTTTTCAGGATCGGGCCTCGGGGAAGACGATTGGGCGTGCTGCTGAGGTGTCGGGCTTATATCACTTTCTACGAGCTGATTCTACTTTTCGGTGCTGCCAAGTGGTCCATGATTCTACACATCAATCCCGTCCCCAACAAATAATGTTACTTCATCAACGCCTTGGTCACCCAAGTTTTTCTTATTTAAAACATTTGTTTCCTTCGTTGTTTCACTCTTGTGATAGGTTTGTATGCGAAGTATGTCAGATAGCTAAACATACTCGCATACCTTTTCACATTCATCTTTATCATGAATCTAGGCCATTCTCTCTCATACACAGTGATTTGTGGGGTCCGTCTCGAGTCGCTTCAATTTCTAATAAAAAATGGTTTATTACATTTATTGATGATCACTCTCGTGTCTGTTGGATTTTTCTCCTTCCTAACAAATCTGAAGTTTTGAAAATTTTTGAACAGTTCTACAATATGATCCTTACTCAATTTAACTCTAAAATACAAATCCTTCGGTCTGACAATGGCACCGAGTATTTCAATTCATCACTCAATGAATTTTCTTCAAAACATGGTATTATTCATCACAGTTCATGTGTTGATACCCCTCAACAAAATGGGGTTTCCGAAAGGAAAAATCGACACCTTTTAGAGGTTGCTCGCGCCCTTCTTTTCACAAACAATGTTCCAAAAATCTATTGGGGGGATGCTATTTTAACCGCATGTTACCTAATCAACAGATTTCCGTCTCGGGTGTTAAAATTCCAAACACCATTAAATACCCTCAGAAAATCATTCCCAAAGTCCAAAATATTCACTGATCTTCCTCTACGTACGTTTGGATGTTCGGCGTTTGTTCATATTCATGATAATTCTAGGTCTAAGTTGGATCCTCGTAGCCACAAATGTATGTTTGTTGGTTATTCTTCTACACAAAAGGGTTATCGATGTTATTCTCCATCCAAAAGAAAATATTTTATTTCACGGGATGTCACATTTCTTGAATCGCAATCGTTCTATCCCCCTACTCTGAATCCAATTCTCATCTCCCCTCATAATTATGCTCCTGATCCTACTTCCTTGCCTAGTACCAAAAATTTTTTTTGGGAATATTTATGGGAACCGAATCCAATACAAGAGTCACAAATCCCACCTCCATCCCAACTTAACACTCAAATCCCACAAAATCAGGAATCTCCCTCTTCCTTAGAGCCAGAATTATTTTTGGGATGTCCGTCCACCTTGGAGCCACATTTAATTCCAGAAAATCCGCCGCCTTCACCCAGTATACCACAAAATCCGTCTACTATTCCTGCTCCAAATCCAATTCCACCTTCAAGTCCACCCGCTGAAATTTCTGTAACACCAACTCATCCTCCTCGTGGAACCACTGACCGCTTTGCAGCAACTTACAGCAGACGCAATCACAGGAATATCGAGCCTGCACCTTCTGCATCGCCCCCGTCAAACCCAACGCCCGATCCGGATACCACCGAATTGGCAAATTTGGATATCCCGATCGCCCACCGCAAAGGTACTCGGATATGTACTCAACATCCTATTTCACATTTTTTGGGGTATTCTAAGTTGTCGCAGCCGCTACAAGCCCTGGTCACTAACCTGTCACATTCCACCGTTCCCTCGACCATTGATGACGCCCTTCACGATGACAAGTGGCGTACAGCAGTATTTGCCGAGATCAAAGCCCTTGAAAAAAATGGGACATGGGAGATTGTTCCGAAACCCGATGGCAAGAAACCGGTTGGTTGTAGATGGCTGTTCACCATCAAGTGCAATAGTGATGGGAGCGTTGACAGATATAAAGCGCGACTTGTGGCTAAGGGATACACGCAGACCTATGGTATCGACTACCTAGAAACATTTGCACCAGTAGCCAAAATCAACACTATCCGAGTGTTGCTTTCTCTCGCAGCAAACTTGGATTGGCCACTTCACCAACTCGATGTCAAGAACGCGTTTCTCAACGGCGATCTCGTTGAGGAGGTGTACATGGATCTACCACCCGGTTTTCACAATCAGGGAAGTAACGACAAGGTTTGCCGACTAAAGAAAGCTCTCTACGGTTTGAAACAGTCTCCGAAAGCTTGGTTCGACAGATTCTCCACCACTGTTCATCTTCTCGGGTACAAACAAGCTCATTGTGATCATACATTGTTCTATCATCGGGTCAAGGATAAGATTGCTATTCTTATTGTATATGTTGATGATATTATAATCACCGGGAATGACGTGGCTGAAATAGAGCGAATTAAGAAGAAATTGGCCACTTCTTTTGAAATGAAAGACCTCGGTCACTTGAGATACTTTCTCGGAATGGAGGTAGCTAGAAGCAAGGCTGGAATCTGTGTTTCACAGCGACAGTACGTCATTAACTTACTCAATGATACCGGATTGATGGGTTGTAGACCAGCCGATACCCCCATGGATCCGAACATCAAACTCGAGGCCAAACCAGATGATACACCTGTCGACAGGGGGAGATTTCAACGGTTAGTCGGCAGATTGATATACCTCTCGCACACCCGGCCGGATATTTCCTTCCCTGTGAGTTGCATTAGTCAATTTATGCACTCACCATACCAATGTCATCTTGATGCTGCAATCAGGATATTACGGTACTTAAAGGGCACTCCGGGCCGTGGTCTCATGTTCAGAAAGCAAGAAAAGAGGTGTGTTGAAGTCTTTGTTGATGCCGATTGGGCTGCATGCCCAAATGATCGACGCTCCACATCTGGTTATTGCTCCTTTGTCTTTGGAAATCTGGTTACTTGGCGCAGCAAAAAGCAATCAGTTGTTGCACGAAGTAGCGCGGAGGCAGAACTTCGATCAGCGGCTCTTGGAATTTGTGAAGCTCTTTGGATCAAACTGTTATTGGAAGAATTGAAAATAGAGAAAAAGAGCCCTATGCTTATCCTATGCGACAACAAAGCTGCCATAGCTATTACTCACAACCCGGTTCACCATGATCGTACCAAACACGTTGAAATTGATCGGCATTTCATAAAGGAGAAGATTGATAAGGGGATACTTGAAGTGTCCTATATTCCTACGTCGCAACAAACTGCTGATATCTTAACAAAGGCTTTGTTCAAGCCTATGTTCGAAAGACTGATTGACAAGCTTGGGATGTACAACATTTACCATCCAGCTTGAGGGGGAGTGTTGACGCAGTCTGGAGAAATCTTAGGCTAATTGTTAGAATAATTGCAATAGTTTAGGTCTAGAGAAATCTTAGGCTAGAATAATTGCAATAGTTTAGGTCTAGAGAAATCTTAGGCTAATTGTTAGAGTAATTGCAATATTTTAGGATGTGATTAATTAGTTTTATTCTTTCTTTTTTTATCTCTTGTAACCTACAATATAAATAGATAAGTCTGTATCTTAATTCTTTTATGAATGAATGAAAAATTATCATCTCATATTCTAGTGCTTTTAAAAACTACTACAATCTGTATGTGCTTTCTTTTCCCCTTTTTTACCTGGATGTTCCCCTCAAGTTCTTACATCTCTAACCTTTACTTTACGACCCTGGCACATACCCTGGTTACGATTGCCCACTGTTTTAGTTACCTCCGACATAAAGCATTCGTGGGCAGTAACATGTGAGCTATATGGAGTATTCTGTGCACACGTATGGAATCAAACTCATTGCATCCCGATATTGTGAGACATGCTGCGACAATCTCACGGCAGTCATTCGAAACTTTATTAATAATTTTTAAAAAACTGTGTATTTCTAACTTTTTTATCAATTCCTTCTTGACCCTTCGATTAATCCCTTATTTGATTTCACCAGGAGCGATTAATGAGTCACCAGTTAAATCAATTTCCTGCCAACCCCCCAGAGCAAGACTTTGTGGGCATTAATGCGCAAGAAGAAAATGGCCTACTGGATTCAGAAGTTTCTATGCAGTCAATGGATATAGATATTCATGGTTTGGCAAATGGGGCTGAGAAGGATATTCTACCTGATGGCAACTCAAATGATGTATCAAGTCCAGAAACTTATTTGAAACAGGATGGGGATAAGCAAATACAGAACGATTTAAATATAGAAGCTGATGTGGATATGCAAGAAAATGATATAAATGGAGGAGCACTTGAAAGCAATCTTGGTGAGAACATGATGGATAAGTAGACAAACATCAATATAAGTCCTCGGCTAGGCTGGTTTCATAAAACGATACCAAATTCTCTCCAGAAATGATGCAGTTCTATCTAGTGGAAACAATTTTCTTTCAGTTAGTTGCTGAAGGTGATCAATGCAACTACACAGTAGAATGGCGTGTTGTAATATGCAAGGTTGTGCTACATTGGGAATTCAATCATGCAAAACGATTGGGATTGCAACCCGGATAGGCACCACTTTATCTTAGTTTGGTAAAGATGTTTTTGTGCTGTTGCTTGGAGAGGGATATTTAAGATCATTCTAGCTACAAACTACCAGAAAGATCAGAATGTGTCAACCTTCTGTCCTTGACTTGGCGCTGCTACTTGCCATGAATGTTAATCTGGTATGCCTTGTCGTTCGCCTAGGAGATGATATTATCAGGTTAACCGCGACATTTGATGACCAGTTCGTCCTCATTTGTTGTTGAGTTTTGTGCACAATATCTTCTTTAGTTTATTCGTGAAGCATCATACTAATATAAAAGCGGGTAACCTGCAGTTCGCCCTGAATTTATAGATGTCATATCTTCAAACTTGATCAATGATGATTGCTGTTATTGTATGAAACTCCACATTTCCATTGTCGATGGGATAATATTTAGAATCTATCAAACCCTTGGCCCAACTCCTAATGCACATGAATTTGTGATGATTTTGTTTCTTATTATTTCATCTAGATCTTGCATATTTCCGTCATTTCAACTATAGTAGAAATAATTATTTATAAATTTTCCCAAGAATGAAACCGGTTTTCATTTTGTTTTTGTTTTGTTTTGTTTTTTTTTACGGTGGGGTATTGAATTCTGACGCAAATTATGATTTATCGTTGCTAAAATTAAGGTTAGTTAAGGTGGGGTCAATGTCATCGAACTTTCGATTATCCCGGTATTTGGGATCTTATGGATGATGACATAATCTCTATCGATCCCATTGGATTTCACGAGGAGAAGAAGGATCCGAGATAAAAAGGAGGTTTTTATTCCTAAAAGACGAGACAATCTCTAGCATTCTGAACTTGTGAATAGCATGATTGAAGATACGAAAAAAATTCTCTCTCTAACTCCAATAAACATGCAATCGGATCTTCCAATTGGGCGGAGATTGGGTCTGGCCATCTTGCTAAGTGTGAGATATATCATATGAGGGTGGGATATATAATAGAGTGAGTCTTATGTGAGACCGTGTCACGGATCATAATCTGTGAGACGAGTCAATTATACCCATACTCACAATAAAAAATAATACTCTTAGGCTATGTTTGGTGTGTAGGATAGGATAATTAATTGGATTGATGTCAAAACTCAAGGTAAAGATATATAATTGGATTGTCAATCCCTTCAAAACAATGAGATATCTTTTCAAGCAAGTAGGTTTTTTTATCATGAATTTCTTGATTAGTTGGACCCATAAAAAATGAGACAAACATGGATTTATTAATCTATCCTTTACTTATCACCTACACCAAACATACCCTTAGCATAAAATGTAATATTTTTTTATGAGTGACCCAAATAAGATATATGTCTCACAAATATGACCCGTAAGACTGTCTCACACAAATTTTTGTCATATAATATAAAGATAAATTGAGAGTGTTGAATGTTTGATATAATTTTAATATCATGATAAATAATTTTTTTTTTGTATTGCTATAAAGATTTTTTGCACATGTAGATATGGGTGGGCGTTTGGGTTCGAATATTGGGTATTTGATTAGGTATTTTTTCCTAAAATGTAATGTTCGGGTTGTACCCAAATTGGACGGGCTGGTGTCGGACGATAAAATTATACCCGACGTATATTGAATATATTTTTAGGTTTTGAATTTTATAATTACTAATTAAATAAATTTACTCAAAAACATAAGAAAATAAAAAAGACAGATCGATAAATATTACTCCAAATTTTTGTATTTCAAAAGGGAGTGCAGCCATTTTTATTGAAAATGTTTTCAACTTTTAGAAAAAGGAAAAAAAAAAAAAAAGAAGAAGAAAATTTTGGATACACGACAATTTCGGGTCAGGTTAGGGTAGCAAAAAATGGCTACCCGTCCCGGAAAACCTGAACCCGACGTCCACTTAATTTCAGAACTTTAACTCTTTTGGGTAAAAAAAATAAACTTTAAATTTGCCATCTATATATATATTTTTTTCATCTATGACAAAAACAACTTTCTTTTATATAGAGGTCATTGCAGTTTTTCAAATATATGATGGAGCGTTATGTAGTTAGAAATCAAATTAATCAACTTTTAAATCTTTGGAGAGAAATTAATAAGACGAAGCAACAAAACAATTATAAAAATATACAAGCATGAGATGTGTTGAAAGGATGAATTCTCCATTCAGTTAACTCAGTAGCCAAATTTGTTCAAGAACATACCTCATTCGCTAACATATCCTATCTTCTGTCATAGCACATGAGCACTCCATTCGCTTGAGATATGACAGATTTTGTTTGGCTTTTGTCAAACTTATCATAAGAACAAGAAGCCCTTTCTTTTCATTGCCAAATCTCCACTAAATTTTCAAGAAAGATCTCCAAATCTTTTGAACATCTATTTTTACAAGAACAAATTGAACAGGGGAGATTTGCACGAATAGGCCGTCTTTGCAAACAATTAGAGGCTCTAGTTTTGAAAGAAAGAAAAAAAGAGAGATAATTTACCCATATTTATCAATGCAACTGCCCGCTCGTCTCATCAAAACCCACCTAAACATAAACCAGATTTTATAAGACCATATTTCACCAGATGGGAGATCACATGACATGACACAAACATATCATTCTAAAGCAAGTCCAAGATTTCAGTTTTTGGTAAAGTTCAGCCAACTCCAGAGTCTACTCTTTCGGCCAAATCGCTCCTTCAAAGTAAAAAAAAACCACATCATCAAATGTCCAACGGTGATCACTGTATGTAAGAAACGAACCAGCTAACCTCAGCATCATGAAACACCTTTTTCTGCTTTTGAAATATGTAAAAAAAATCAAGAATGAACTTGGATTAAATGCTTAGATTAGAATCAATCAAAGCAATCAAACATGAAACACAGCGTACTCGGTTGAGGTAAGCCTGATCAACCAGTAAATGGGAAAGAGTTAGGCCATTGAAAACATATTGGAACATCATTTAGAACAATCAAAGCTTTTTATTTCATCACAAGGAATATAAAAAATCCGAGAAAACCGAAAACAGAGAATCAGTTCAGCCAAGAAAAGAAGATAATCTAGCCATTATAATAAAGTCCAGGATCAAGAAAAATAGAGATCAGTTGTAATTCTAACTTTAAACAAAAGAGGCAATTTGCAATGAAAATGGCTAGCTCATCAAGCCCTGACAACCACAATGTTGTTGGGGTTGATGCTCTCAATGTAGTATCGATCACCAGAGTTCTGGCCAACAAAATAAGGACGATTAGGAAGAAACGCGAGATAGCCCGCAATCCCCACGGAATATCCTCCCTTCACTTTCTCCGCCACGAATCCTTTCACCCGACCATTTTTCTGATGTATTTTCTTCATCTCCATCCACGCTCTGTACTTCCGGAACTTCCGCGGCAGGAGGAGCTTTTCCTCGCCCTCCACGGAATCGTCCTGCCCCATCGCCTCGCTGAACCGGACGGCGGCTCGCTCCTTCGTCCGAGGATCTCCCGTCACTAAATCGATGAAGCAGCGCTCCAGCATCTGCATCTTCACTTCGGAATTACCGGAAGACGGGTTGAGAAACCCGACCCGGTTCGAGAAACTGGTTTTCTCGGGGGATTTTGGAGCTCCGATCAGCTCGTTGCCGGTGCATATTCTTGGCGGGCCCAACCCGGCATCGATGATGTAGGTTTCATCCCTCAAGCGCACAACTTTGGCCTGCAGCGCATTCCCGCTGCGCAAGAGGAAGCTGGAATTGGATCTTGGGAACAATCGGCTCATATACCCGCTCATCTTGTTGAGTGGTGAAGTGATGGGCTTTTAGGGTTCGGTTTCAGTTAGAGAGCTGCAACACAAGATTTTAATTACGACTCCATTCTCGGATGTAGGGATGCACACTAGACTGTTTTTTCGTCAAATATTTGATTTGTGGTCGTGTATATCGAATTCGAATTAAACTTGAATATTTTTTAAAAAAAATTGAGTTGAATTTAAATTCATATTATATTTTTCGATAATTTATAATTTGTTTGCTCTCTGATTTCAATATTTTTAGTTTAAAAATGATTGTCTATTAAACAAATATTATTTCTGGCATTTATCTTCGAATATCTCACAAACATGTTTGAATATTTTGACTTGAGCTCGAACTTGAGTCCTGATACTGGAAAGAAGCCATCAATACAAAAATATAATATATTATGCAAAACCATACTTGGGAACTAGTTGATCTTCCACAATATACCAAACTTTTTGGGGTGCAAACGGATCCTAAAAGAAAAATACAAATTAGATAGAACTGGTGAAAAATACAGGGCTAAACTGGTGGGTAAAGGCTATAGAGAGGACTTGATTTCTTTGATACATATTTACCAATTTTGAAAATAACTTCAATTTCGGGTACTAATTGCAATTGCAGTTTTGCATAACCTTGAAATTCACCAAATCGATGTTAAAACTGCATTATTAAATAATGAACTTGAAGAAGAAATATATTGAACAACCCGAAGGTTACATTATACGAGGTCAAGAAGGAAAAATGTGTCGGATCGTTAAATCTCTCTATTGACTTAAACAAGTATCCAAACAGTAGAATGAGAAATTTGACATAAGTAATGTTGTCAAATGATTTTAAGATTAATGAGTGTGACAAATGTGTTTACATTAAAGATACTAGAAAATCTCATGTAATAATATGTTTATATATAGATGACATTCTTATACTGAAGAATAATCAAGACATAATCAAAACAACAACAAAAATGTGGACAAAATATTCTGATATGAAAAATATGGACATTGCTGATGTTATACTATATATTAAAATCTCTAGAACTTCAGAATCAACATTCTTATTCCAATCTCACTATGTTGAGATTGTCTTGAGGAAGTTTAATGCTTATTACTCATCTCTTGTAAAGACGACTATAGACATGTGAAGGATCGTTTGCTGAGCATCTTTTGGATGCATCAAACAAAAAATTCTACAATGAGCTGCAATAGCTCATGTTCTAAGAATTTTTACGCTGATTAATTAAATCGAGTTTGGTTTTAAGACCAAGCGAAAAATACTCGAAGAAAACCTTCGTGAAGAAACTTATTATATTTGAAAACGATTTAACATGTAAACTGAATAACTGAAAAAGGATAGATTAGTTTTTTGCTTTCATCAGATCAGTTATGATGACAACTGAACTGACAGATACTTTTGTTGATCCAAACAGTTAGAAAACAACAATTCATCAGTTAAATACACAAGATATGTTTATGGATGTTCGGAGACTTCAACTTCTTCTACGTCACCCCTTCTACCACCTCGGGTAGGATTCACTAGAAGACTTTGATTTATACAACTACTTGTACAAACCCACTCAGCTTAGGACTTACATACTGCCTAATTGAACTCCTAGCCTAGACTGAAGGCAACACCTTCCAGCCAACAATTCTTTAACTTCTATGTGTGAAAGACTACATACACGAGTTTAACGTCTGTGCAAGCTTGTATTTTGGTGGTGGTGAGAGAGTACGTGTGTCAGAATTGAACAAGGAAGTTCTCACACACGGAGGGAAATGAGCTTCTAAACTAAGTTGATAACACGTTGAAGTTTTCCTCTTGGCTGATTGCTTCTTGAAAGCTGATAAGTATTTAGCGTGCCTTTCTCTTCTAGGGTTGTGTTGGCATCTCTCTCTTTTTCAACTTCACTTATCTCCTCTTTATATAAGCGCGAAACTGATCGTACAATGAGACTCATTTATTGTATACGTTGCATCTTGAATTCGTTTCTTGGGCTTTGTGTCAACTTTTCGACTGTCCTTCTGGAGAGTTTTGTCTTTAATGCTCTGATGCAACGTTCATTATTGTCCTTTGACTGGACAATTGCTTTGTACCTTTGTGTATAGCTAGAGTCCACTGAATGAGTTTGTCTTCATCAACAACTGGAAGATTCTGACTGATGCTCCGAACTAGTCAGCTGAATTGATCTTCAGTTGGGCTAGTGAAATCAGTTGACTCGTCAATTGAACCGATTTTACTCTCGTTCAGTTGAACTGGTCAGCTAGGCTCTTCATCAGTTGAACACTCCTTCGGCTGGCCAGGCTTCTGAGGTTCTCCTACTGAACCACCTATCAACTGGACAATCAGCTGGACTGCTCAATTGACATAACAGTTAGACTGATTTAGTTTGTGCGATCAGTTGTTTCTTCAGTTTGAGATGTAAACATCTCGTAACTGATCCTAGCTTCTGCACAAAGGTAGATTATTAGTAATACGAAAAAACAAGTTTTGTGAACATCAAAATAAATATTGCGGATTTGAAAAGTTCCAACAACATGAGCGTCGATTCAGGAAAAAAAGTCATGGATATCTAGTATCCCTGCTTTAATACTCCATAATTATTGGAAGCCTTACAAACATCACTAATTTTACTCGATCAGACATAGCTTATACGATGAATAAGTTGAGTCGGTGCACTAGCAATCCTAGTGATGCTCATTTGAATGTTTTGATAAGGGTGCTTAGATATTTAAGGCACACCTTAGAGTATGAACTACATTATACAAAATATCATATGGTGCTAGGATGATATAATGATGTTAATTGGATTTCTAACACCGAACACTCCAAATCCACTTGTGGTTATGTTTTTAGCATTGGTGGTGGCGCAATCTCTTGGAGGCCATTAAAACAAATCCGCATCGCTAGATCCACAAAGAAATTTGATTTTTAGCAATAGATAAAGCTGCAGAATGACTTCAAAACTTTCTAGAGGATATTCTTTGTTGAACAAGTCCAGTGCCTACAATAATGATACATTGCAATAGACAGTCGACAATTGGAAGGGCACAAAACAATATGTACAATGGTAAATTTCGACATATTAGTTGAAGACACAATACAATACAACAGTTGATCGCAAATGGTGTTATATCTATCGATTATTTCAAATCAAATGATAACTTAACAGATCCGCTTACGAAAATATTGAACAGAGAGATCAAATGTACAACTTGTGTAGAGAAATGAGTTTAAAACCTAAAAATAAAGTTCTCATAATAGAAACTCAACCTCGTTGATTGGAAATTATAATATTGGTTCAATGAGACGAATAAATTATGAAAATATATTGGTTCAATGAAACGAATAAATTATGAAAAACTTGAGCTAATACTCAGGAATTTTCTCTTGTCATTCTTAGGAATATGAGTGTTGCTGTCTACCAATATAGTGAAGTTAAATATTGGAAATTTAATGGTCCATTAGCTTGTAAAATGGAGAGTATGGTAGGATAGTCATAAAAATAGACCATCTATGTAAGTGTGAGGACAGATTGTCTCAACAAAAAACTTATGAATCCAAAAAGTGATTCATAGCTAAAACGGACACAATCGATAAAGAAACAAATGGAAATGGTAGGAAATTCACCGTATAAGTATTGTTGTCTGGTTTTAGACAAATCACCAAAAATTTCAAGAAATCAAGTTCACTTCATGGCCGAGTAAACCCGATAGTACTCGACTAAGAAATGTTTAAATCCAAAAACCACATATCGTAATACGATAATTTTTTAGCGTGTATTTGTCTTTTGACATCACGTGTATTAATACATTAATTTTATTCATGTGAGAAATTTTTGAAAAGTTTAAGACTTAATGACTAGAAATTAAACAAAAAAAAATAGATGCATGAAAACTCAAAAGATTGTTCCATGCACTAGGGGAGACGTTGAAGAACAGAAAGGAGTAACTCAGCGTCACGTGTGAGGCCTGGAACAATCCAGGCTACAGAGGAGGCGCCTAGACAAGGCTATAACTCAGTCGTACTGATGCTATAACAGAAATAATACTCTATATTATGTGTCACTCGTCTTTTACTCTAAATAATATAGAGTAAGAAATGTTTGGAGTACTAAAATTAAACAGCCATGATAATATTTGTTTTTATTCTCAAGACATTCTCTAATAACCAGATTTGTCGTTTGTTGGTTTTCACCATTTAAGGAAACATGTAAAAGACCACTCGATATTACGACTCCGTGGAGGTCTTAGATTTATCAATAAAGACTTCCTTTCTCTGAATTCAATAGACACATAAAAACATAGAAGATGTCTTCTGAAATATACGTGAAGGGCCTTCTAAAATTAATTTGCTGAATTTCTTATTTGCTGAATTTTAACACTTAAATATTTTATGATTTATGATTTATCGACAAAACTTATAAATACCCAACACTTACTATATTATTGAGTTTGAGGAAACAAAAGTAATTAATTTTGGTGTAGTGATATATTTTCAAAATAACAAAAGTACCTTCCAAAATTACAAATAAACTATATTTTCATTTAATAAAAAAATATTTCTTTAAGTTTATTGAGGGTTTATATTTTTAAATATGATATCACTCCTATTATATTATTATTATAAAAAATCATAGTAAACAAAATTTTTAACAAAAAAATATTACCTCACCAAATACCATTAAGCGCCGTTGCACTTGCATGGCCAAACCTTTTTGAACGAGTCTCATATGACACTATTTCATGGATCTTAATTATGAGACAGGTCAACCCTACATATATTCACGATAAAAAATAATGTTTTTAGGGTATGTTTGGTATGAGTGATAAGCAAAGGATAGATTGTTAAACCCATGTTTGTCTCATTTTTTATGGGTCCAATTAATTATGAAGCTCATGATAAAAAAAAAACTTATTTGAGTGAAAGGACATCCCATTGTTTTGGGAGGATTGAGAATCCAATTCCTAAAATATAACATAAATTATCATTTTACCCACATTATTTTTAAAATATTGCTACAAATATCATTTTATATACTAAATTATCTTCAATGTTAATTTAGGATATTTTTATCACAACAACAAAAAAAGTTTATCATTATCATTAAAATCTTACCAAACAAAACATTTTTCGTCACTATACATTATATATCATTACCTTAAGTTTTGTCATCAATCCAATTAGTTATCCTATCCTACACACCAAACATAATTTTAGTATAAAAAGTAATACTTTTTCACGGATTAATCAAATAAAAATCCGTTTTAAAAATATCACAATACTGTATCTAACAAGTTTTTTCCACTCTTTTATATGATTATTATAATATAATAATATATTGAAGCCGTGGCAATTCTCTGGCGTTATCATCAGATAACACTGGTGGACAGAAGCTCGAATTGCAAATTACCCTAAATTCGCTCCCCAATTTTGCATTTCTTGAGTGGCAGAAGCAAATTTACTTGGGCGGATTTGATACAACGCCATGTCAAGGTGATAAATGATTTTGGAACAATTCGATTTTACCATCTAATTATGTTGTGAGTTTTTATGCGGTGCCGAAATATTAGTTGATTTGTGTTTTTTTCCCTGAGGCATACGATCCGAGCTTATATTTTGTGCCAATCAGTGGTTTTGGGATATCTATCTTGCCTTGATTCTGGCGTTGGAATTTATTTTTGACAATCTCTATCCGTGTTCTTTTTTATAACTCATTTGGATGGAGTTGGGTCAGATTAGAGACGTTGGGGCAGTATAAAAAGATTTGAAGCATAATTAGTTATGGGCTTTTGTTTTCAATTGGACGAGTTGTCGACTTTCTGTGATTAACTGCTTAAATTTATTATCCCATCACAGAAGGGGAGAGGATTGTGAAATGCTGTTCAAGAATTGGTTTTATCAGAACATTCTTTACTTACATGACTTGGCTGGTTAATTGTCTTTTAATTTTTCACAGGTGGTATTTGGATGGTCTTTTTTCTTCTCTAACGCAGTGTTCTAAATGGCGGTCGAGGCGGCCGCCTAGGCGGTGCCTAGGCGGTAGGCGGCCCTCGACCGCACCGCCTATGCTTGAGGCGGATGTTTTAGGCGGCCAAAGCTATACGGCGTTGGGGAGGCGGGTCGAGGCGGCGAGCAGGCGGGCGAGGCGGCCAAGGCGGGCAGTCAAGGCGGGCGAGGCGGCCAAGGCGAGCAGGCGGGCCCTAGCACACCCAACTTTTTTTTTTAACTTTTGGTTTCACTCTCAAGTCTCAACCACTAAGGCAACCACACACTATCTGCCGCCCGCCGCCCGCATATGTAGATATAGTAGATGGTGCATATGTAGATGATTTGGAAGATTAGTTATGGCATATGTAGATGTAGTAGAGGGTGCATATGTAGATGATTTGGAAGATTAGTCATGTTTACTCTAGTACTTGTTCTACTGATGGATAATAGATTGAAGCTTTGAAATTTAAACTTAGTTTTTTGATAAAAATAATAATATTACTTTGTTAGTATAATAGCATTAATATGATGATGAATTTTTATTAACTATTTTGTTAGTTTGCATGTATATATTTATTTGCTTTGTATGAAGTTTTTTTGTGCTTAAAAATTATTTAATTACACATCTTACATGAAAAATGATGACTATTTGTGATTATATTGTATAATTATATATGATTATCTATAAAAAAATATTTAAAAAAATTCAACCGCCTAGGCACCGCCTGGGCACCGCCTAGGCGGCCGAGGCGGTAGGCGGTCACCGACCGCCCCGCCACCGCCTCCCGCCATTTACAACCTTGCTCTAACGTATATTTAATAATTTTCTCATTATTTTATTATTACCCATTTTTGTAACTGCTCTAAGTCAAGCGCTACTCAAGTGTTCAAGAGATGGGGCCCATGTTTGAAATTTTTGTTGCTGAAGAGTTGAAGTTTCATACATTTGTTTCAAAATACCATGATTTTGAATCAAGATTATTTCGGCTATAGGTTGTTTATCACTTATATTATATACTCTCGTGCTGCTCATAACAAGAAATGAAATTATGGTTGCATAATTCTTTTGGAAGACCTCAACTCAGTTGTCTTATAGATTGAATTCTAAAATTTTTAGGGATTGGAAGTTTGTTTGCTGCTAATTTTAATTTAGATAAATTATGCCCTTCTAGTGATTTCGTTTAAGGACTACTATCCTTTGTAATCCAACTTCTTATTATAATAAAATTATGTTTTGTATCTGTAACTCAAGTTTCTTTATTTCGCAAAATCGCAAAAGAAATAACGATACAATTCGAATTAAATAAAATTTTGTGGATGCAATCTCTAAATGATCCCTTGATTATTCTCTTCAATGACGATCTCTTGTAGAATTTGAATTTCTTGAGTATTTGATTTTTGTAGAAGGTGATTTGATTCTTCAATAACGTTAATTCAATGGGTCAAAACCTTGATATCGAATTAACCTTCAAAATTTGAGAAGAACGTGATGAACGCCGTGAATCGTGCTTTGAATTTGTTTATCTTCGATTTGATGAAGAACAAGATTCTTTTGAATTTGGATGAATTTGAGGAAGAACACGATGAACGCCTTGAATCACGCCTTGAACTTCGTTGATCTTCTTGAGTTTGAAGAGCTTGAGTTGAGAGGATTTATGCCTTGAATTCTTCTCTACTTCTTTGCCTTCTGTGTTTTTTTTCTTCACCCTCCGCCTCCCTATTTATAGTCGAAGGATGCACATTCTTTCCATTTTCATTTGATGAGGTGTCGTGATTTGATTGGCCCCTCATGATTGATTTGATGATTTATTTCCATTAACCATAGTATTTGATTTCAAATACTAAAAATATTAGTATTCTTTTCCATCTTATGCAAGATTGGATTTTAATACTAAAATGTTAGTATTTTCTTCTCTTTTTAGCACAAGATTGCAATCTTGATTTAAAATCTTGATTTGCTCACACAAAATATATTAAAATATCAATTAACTATTTATTTTTTTGTAGGAATCTAATATCCCAATAAATAGAATTTTTGTTTGATATTTAATATTATTTTGTATTTGCCATAATTTCATAGACAACAAATTTAATTGTCTACAAATTGCCCCTTCGGGACTTATTCACGAATTGATTTTTTTTTTTGAGTGAACAAGTCACGATAATTTCTTTGTTGGAGTTGGAATTTTTTTTTTTTTTGGCATAAATTTGGACCTTTGAGATAAATCCAACCACTTTTTCTTGCTTGACTTTATTTCCATATTTCTCTTTGCCATCCGCCCCTTTTTTTTTTTTTAATTTCTCCGGTCTTCTTTTTAATTTCATCCTTTTTTTCTTTGACTTCCGCTCTTTTCCTCTCCCTTTTTATTTCTATATTAGGAAATAAATCTCATCCCTTTTTTTGTGTGCAAATTCTTATTCCAAATTTGCAACTTTTCCATAATTTCTTGTCACATAGATTTTCTTTCCTCCTTTCTCGAGCAAGTGAAAGATGGGAATTTTATTTTTTTCCTTACTCCAGCAAGCGAAAGATGAGAATTTTTTTTGTTATTTGCATGCACCATCTTCAACTATATATAAAAGGTAGATGCACTAATACATAGCATCTTCCTCTCTCGATCAAAGCACAGGTACGTAAACTTTCTCACTTTTTTTTCGATTACTTGTGCCTTCGATTTTTTTTCTTGCCACTGCCGTTTCTTTTCTTTTCACGAGTAGCATGGGTATTGCCTCTAGTTTGCAATCCATGGGTTTTAAACAAAGTGCAGTGTTCAAATATTAAATAAGATGTGAATTGATTTTACATTACATACTTGACACGTACACATGGTGGTGGAGGCTTACTTGGTCTCATGTATTTTGCCACATGCTTTTGTTTTTTGAATGGCACGTAAGTTTGCTTGCATGTCATCTTTTCTCAAAAAAAATTGCCTTGCGTCAACCCTTAATCATAACTTGATTAAAATAGCTTTATTCACGTAAGTATCCAGAAGGTTTGGAAAACTAGGAGAAATCTTTAATCACGTTTATGAATGACGGGTAGTTGCTGTACAGGCACTTGTTTCTTTCATACCTCAAATCTTGAGTTCCGGTTTCAGCACATTGAAAGTTGATGAAGAGTGTAGTTAACAACCACTTTTTACTCGGATTTTTATTTTTTTGTTTGAAAACATTCGTTGTATACCGTAAGAAATACGTTGCATGGATTAGCATTCTTCTTGGTTTCTTGTTCCGAACAGACTTCTTTGTCAGTATTTGATTTTTTTTTTTTTTTGATTGCTTGCTCTTCTTGCAGCACAATGGTCTTCTTCAAAGATATATCATCTTCTTCCGGCGTTCAAAGCTTGGTGATACTTGACGACGAGAGTCAATCCGAAGAAAAGGACACTATTTTGGCCATTGATGAACCCGTAGCTGGTCGTTATGCAAAGCCATGGCCCCGGTTGACAAACCCATTTTACACCGATGAGTGGTCGATCGAGACTCCCTTCAACAAAACTTCTAAAGTTTGGATTTTACGAGCAACTCACCATCAACAACCAAAAGAGCATATTCATTTATCGTCATTGGGCCGTCGGATCATTGAAGACAAGGCGACGTGGGATGATACACTTCGATTCACTGGCGAGTTTCATTATATTAAAGGCTATTGGGAGTGGACCGAAGACATTCTTAGTCGGTGTGATCACAAGCTTCGAGCGGCGCAAATATATGATCCAGTGTATGCTTCATTGTTCACGTATGATCGAAACACAAATATCATGAAGGCGTTTTGCGAGGCATGGTGTCCAGCAAACAATACCCTGTTGACTTCACTTGGGGAGCTTTCTATATCTTTGTGGGATTTACATTCTTTATCGGGTCTCCCTATCACCGGGCATTTATATGACGAAGTTGTTCCTAGTGCCAAGGAGCTTACCGGTGTTGATGAAGCGGGCAGTAGATTTTTTCCTCGTTCTTGCAACTACTTGTTTCATGCTTACCACCTACTTCGCGGGAGTTCGAAAGGCGAACCACATCCCCATGTGACCATCGACCAATGGGTTAGATTTTGGTTCAAAAAATCTTTAAGGTATCATTCTCCACCTCCACGGAAAGATAAGAAGACAGTGCGCCCTAAGTCTACGCATAACCCCCTTGGTGACCTCAATGTGCATGAAAGCTGGTCCATCGCAGAGAAGGCTATATTTTCGAAGCTTGGTATCAAAGATAACTCAATAGATGAGACATACTTGGCAGCATATTTATCTTGTTGGTTATGTGCATTCATCCTTCCCTTTGATGATGCTAACACAATCCGTCCGAGTACCTTCAAAATAGCAAACATTATGGCCAATGGTCGTAAAGTGGGCCTCGCTGTTCCGACATTGACGAGCATCTACAGAGGTCTCAATAAAATTGTTGGTTCTTCAAATCCATCCCAGGTTTCTTCGACTTTTCCCGTCCACTTTATCTATGGCTGGCTTGCACATTACTTTAAGACACATTTTCAAGTTTGGCAAGGAGTGCGCAGCCCCAAAATGGCGAGCTTTTCCGGAGAAGGGGGTGCAAAATACTATGATCCGAGTGAAGCTCGCAAGAAAATTCACAAAGAAGATTTTGTTTCTTGGACATGCACCATGATCACTAGAAACAAAGACTTTTTGTATCTCGATAATGGAAATGCGGAGGAATTCGAGCAGAATTATTTTATTGCCATCCGTTCCAGTTATCTGTCTTTGCGTCAAGGAGGTCATTTTATCATTGAGCCTTATAGTCCTCACCGCTTCAGTCGTCAGTTCGGATTCTACCAAACCATACCCGGGGTTCTTACTCGAGATATTCGCAGAGCTTCTTTGGAGGATGGACTTCTTTATTGGCGTTTGTGTGTTTTATCCAACTCCATGTCTAAGGTGCGCTTTCCTTCTATACCCCCAAATGCGAAGAAGTTTTGCTCTGATGAGTACAAGAAATGGTGGGCTGCAGTCCATGGAAATTACTTGGAAGAAAATATCATGTCTCTCACTGTCTCATATGAAAACTCGCAAGAAGGCAAAGTGTGTGATAATGGAGATGACTTTCTTGGGGAGGATCCTCTACATATGCCCTCAAATACTTTCCTTAAAGAACACAATGTTCGTGCCATTGAGCTTCCTACATCTAACAAGAGAAAGAATCTTGAAGACAGTGAGAGTAGCAATGCAGATTGCCATTGGAAAAGAACCAAAAAGGACTCTGACCCCTCAAATCAAAAAATCATTGATATCGACTGTGCAACTAGGGACGAGCAGCACACGGGAAGCTTTGTGGGAGAGGTGTGATCCATTCCTTATCTTATTTTAGCATAATAATCTTCATAAAATATTTTCTAACTCCGCATTTTTCTTTTAGTTGGAGCACAAATTGTTGAACGATGATATTCGAGGTTCGCAAGATAGTCAAAAATCACTTGCAATCCTTTCAGCTGGTGACACAATATCCAAGAAGAGTTCTATTTCAACAATGGCCAGCGTCGTTCCTAAACCTGTTGCACTTGCTGTGTTCGACGGAGGAAAATTTTTATTTGATCATCAAAAGGACTTCCTTCAGAGATTGTGGATGGACCTTCGTGAGAAGATAACAAACACATCGGTTGATTGCATTTCTTCTCTCAAAGACGATGTGTTCTTGGTGCTTGGTACAATGAAGAGCCTCAACGGTTTTGATTTTTCTGGTTTGGAAGAGTTGTTGGGATCTCTTTTTGACAAAGCTGCTGCTTTTGGTGAAGCTTGTACGAGATCTTCCGAAGAGACTGCTAAGGAGGCTCTTGCACAACAATTAAGTGAAGCAAAAGATCGTCTTGATAAAGCCAAGACAAAAGAGATCAAAGAAGCAAGCCAAGTCAAATCCACTCAGGAGGATTTGGAGCGCACTGTTAAGGAACTTGGTGATTTAAAAGAAGCGAAAGAAACTCTTATCTTCTTCCTTGAAGAGACAACAGCGATTGTTTTCCGGTGCTCAAGCAGAGGTTCATACGATTGAAGCAGAGATCATTGGGATTGGAGATATCTCCCCATTGGATGACGAAGCTATTGAGAATCTGAACGCGTCGAAGACCCGTCTCGAAGCTGCCAAAGAAGATTTGAAGAAGTTCAACCTTTTTGTTTAGTATTTGATTATGATATTTTATTCCCTTGCTGCTTTATGTGATGAACATTATTCTTAAAACACTTAGAAATTTATTTGTTGCCGATTTTTTTTTTTTACCGTGCTTACTTTTCAATGAATATATTAAATAAATTTTTTATTGCATGTGAAAAGAAAACAACAAATTAATGAGACTGCACTTAGAAAATATCTAAGTTGCCTACGTACCCAACAGAGGGATCAAGTCATAACGTAGTTCAAAATTTTGATAATTTATTTTGGGAGGTGCCGTGCACAGTTTATACTCATGCGGGCCAGGAGTTTTTTTTTTCGAATTTTTTTTTTCGAATTTTCTTTTTTTTTTTTGAATTTTTTTTTGAATTTTTTTTTTGAATTTTTTTTTCGATTTTTTTTTTGATATTTTTTTTTAAGCATAGTAACGTTTCAAGAATTTCCCGTTTATGGGGCCGATTCTTAAACCATCTTCAGCCACTAGTTTGTATGCACCATTGGTATATACTTCTTTGACAACATATGAGCCATCCCATTTAGATGTGAATTTGTTCCCGGTTCGATGGGTGATGATGATAGGTCTTCTTACTGCGAGCACCAAATCACCAACTTGGAATGAGCGTGATCGTACTTTCTTGTTGAATGCCCGAGAGAGACAGGCTTGATAACACTCAAGTTTTTGTTGCGCTTCAAGTCTCTTCTCATCGAGAGCTTCTCCTTCCTTTGAGGTAATGTGGCATGTTGTCGCCAAGTCTTCGTATAACTGCTCGATGTTCATAAGGTTCTCATCTTTCTTCATCACATTTTCCACATTGTTGATTTGTGAAATATCGGGCATTATTCTGAGGTTGTGTTTGAATGGTTGAACTTCGATTTTTTGGAAGATGTCATGGGGAATGTGGCAATTCACTTTAGTACATGAAGCTACACTCTCTATATCATCTTCGTTTTCTTGGACTCGTGTGTAAACCACAGTCTTTATTTTGGCTTTCAGAATTTTACCGCATGATATGATCAAGGTAGTGTGTCGCTTCATACGAGATGGAATCAGACTCCGCAATCTTCCTGGGTCTTCCTTCAAATGATTAGATGTGTTTAATTTTCTATGCTTGTTGCTCCACCTTTTACATCGGCCTAGCCTCTCGAAGACAGACACCCGTTGTTTTTCATAACTGGCACTGTTCGTTGACGAGAATCCATCTTCGGCAGTATAGTTGATACTGACTCTTTTGATGGCGATGCGGACAGGGCTTGGTGAAACGAAGCCAAGGCTTGTTCGGTTTTTTTGAACGGGATACCCATTTTCTTTCAGCATTTTCTGGGTAGTAGTAAGTCCATGCCCCTGTTTGTCAGAAACTACTGAGGGAAGTTTACCCAATGCAAGATTCTCCTTTGGATTATAGCCGGCCTTCACGAGAAGTTTGTAAGCTTTTGGGTCAAAACCCTTAACGCTTTGTAGTTCCGAACAGTCCCCATGTTCTATTTTGATACCTTGAGTTGGGCGAACGAACCCGTCAAGCTTTGTAAGGGGGAGTATTAAGGGATCCGTCTTTTGGAGGGGTAACTCGCCTCTCGAATGGCCTTTAGGGACCGCCGAGGTTTCATCGTCCTGCTTTTTGGGTTCTTGATTTGGTACATCTTCTTCGATTCTTGTCTTTTTATGTTCAAAGTAATATTTGGCATCAGCAAAATGTGATTCAGCTTCAGTAAATGGTCTCTCATCTCCAAGAACCTTCTTCACCACTCCGTCTCGGGAGTATTTAAAACATTGATGCCATGTAGATGGAACAACCCCATTTTCATGAAGCCATGGTCTACCAAGCAACATGTTGTAAGACGTTTTGGCATCTATGACATGAAATAATGCACTTGAGGTCATATTGTCCATCACTAATTCTAGTCTTATAGCCCCAAGAGCCCTTTGCCCCCCTTGATTGAATCCTTGGATCATAAGACGGCTGTTTGCAAGTTCCTCCATGGGAATGTTCAATTCTTTCATTGTGCGCAAGGGCATAATGTTGACTGCTCACCCTCCATCAATCAATATTCTATTCACCTTTTGCTCACGACTATAGCCTGTGATGAATAGTGGCCGATTGTGAAATCCAGAACCGAATGGTAGATCTTCGTCGGTAAATGCCAAGGTTGTCACACAGTCTTTTTCTGTTTCAGACTGAAAAACTTCATCGAAGGAACTTCCTTGTAAATTTGTCATGTAGCAAGACACGTCATCATGGTTATGCACTTCATCATCATTCCATTGGACTTCGACCCTATTCGCGGTTGCATTATCTTCTTCAAGTGTTATTTTCCCCTGGCGAGCCAACTGCATGACTTTATCCTTGAATATAAAGCAATCATGAATAGGGTGTCCGATCAATCGGTGGTATTTGCAGTATTTTGGGTCATGCACTCGCTCAGCTTCTTCAGGACGCTTCATTTCTGGCAACTCGATCAAGTTTGCTTTAACCAAATCATCGAATATTCCAGAAACATCAGAATCAAGAAAAGGATATTGCTTTGCTTGCATTTCTTTTAAAGTCAATCTTTTCCGTTCAATTTCTTGCGAGGTTTCTTTCTTTGGGTTGTTCTTGTCACTTGTGCTTCCTTTTACCTTGACCGGGGTTGCATTGATTGGCATAGATTCTTTGATCGGGGTCCTAGCGAAAGACTTGGTTCCTTCCTTAGAACGTTCTTTTTCTTTAGTTTTATGATGTTCTTGAGTCGGAGGCCCATCTGTCCCACTTGCAGCCATGCTTAGCTCCATATCATGGGCTCTTGTAGCCAATTCTTCAAATGTCTTTGGCTGGATTCCTTGAAGAATATATCGAAGTCCCCAGTGCATGCCTTGAATACACATTTCAATGGCAGAGGATTCAGACAATCGGTCTTTGCAGTTAAGGCTCAAGTTTCTCCAACGATTGATATAGTCAATGACAGGTTCTTCTTTCCATTGTCGTGAGTTCGTTAGCTCAACCATACTGACCACTCGTCGGGTGCTGTAGAAACGATTGAGAAATTCTTGTTCTAATTGGTTCCAACTATCAATCGAGTATGGCTCCAAGTCAGTGTACCAATCAAATGCGTTTCCCTTTAGTGAACGAACAAATTGCTTTACCAGATGGTCTCCATACGTGCCAGCGTTATTACAGGTTTCAATAAAGTGAGCTACATGTTGCTTCGGGTTCCCTTTACCGTCAAATTGCTGAAATTTTGGAGGTTGATAGCCCATCGGCATTCTTAGATTATCAATTCTTTGCGAATATGCCTTGGCATAAGCTAGAGAAGACTTTGAGCATCCATCAATTTTGTCCTTGATAGTCCCCATAATGAACTCTTTTAGCTGGTCAATGGGGATTGTTCCATCGGATGAGACATGAAATTTATTTGATGGAACCTTTTCTCTTTCTTCTGATGACGATTCAATGTCATCGTTAGTTTCATGATGTTTTCCTTTCATGTGGCTTGCGTCGGCATTATCTATCTTGTCCATCAATTTTGTAATTTGAGAGTCTTGTTCTTGAACATGTCTGACGAGTCCTTCTATGGCTTTCGTCAGATTCGCTACTTGGTCTTCCAAGGTTGTGGCGCTCGTCACCATTGCGGGTGCCATATTTGAGGTGTACAAGTAGCTTGATGATGATCGAGGAATGGATGATGAATATTCACCTTCATCCATTTGAGTGGTTTCATTGAAGTGAGCTACTCCAGATGATACTTGCATCCTTTTGGACATACTCCGTGTGACGACTCCGAGGCTTCCTACTGATTTTGTATAAGAAACACTCGTGTTTGAGATTTTATCATCGACCGACATGTTGTCTTTTTTGGTTGAAGAGAAGAGATGAAGGGTAGAGAGGTCCCACTGGGCGTGCCAGAAATTTGTAACTCAAGTTTCTTTATTTCGCAAAATCGCAAAAGAAATAACGATACAATTCGAATTAAATAAAATTTTGTGGATGCAATCTCTAAATGATCCCTTGATTATTCTCTTCAATGACGATCTCTTGTAGAATTTGAATTTCTTGAGTATTTGATTTTTGTAGAAGGTGATTTGATTCTTCAATAACGTTAATTCAATGGGTCAAAACCTTGATATCGAATTAACCTTCAAAATTTGAGAAGAACGTGATGAACGCCGTGAATCGTGCTTTGAATTTGTTTATCTTCGATTTGATGAAGAACAAGATTCTTTTGAATTTGGATGAATTTGAGGAAGAACACGATGAACGCCTTGAATCACGCCTTGAACTTCGTTGATCTTCTTGAGTTTGAAGAGCTTGAGTTGAGAGGATTTATGCCTTGAATTCTTCTCTACTTCTTTGCCTTCTGTGTTTTTTTTCTTCACCCTCCGCCTCCCTATTTATAGTCGAAGGATGCACATTCTTTCCATTTTCATTTGATGAGGTGTCGTGATTTGATTGGCCCCTCATGATTGATTTGATGATTTATTTCCATTAACCATAGTATTTGATTTCAAATACTAAAAATATTAGTATTCTTTTCCATCTTATGCAAGATTGGATTTTAATACTAAAATGTTAGTATTTTCTTCTCTTTTTAGCACAAGATTGCAATCTTGATTTAAAATCTTGATTTGCTCACACAAAATATATTAAAATATCAATTAACTATTTATTTTTTTGTAGGAATCTAATATCCCAATAAATAGAATTTTTTTTTGATATTTAATATTATTTTGTATTTGCCATAATTTCATAGACAACAAATTTAATTGTCTACAGTATCAAAAAAAAATTCTATAATTTTTTTACTGAAGTTTAGTGCATAAAAATTCTTTAATATTTGGTAAAATATCATCCCAACAAATTATATTTGTTTAGTTTTACTCTCGGGGAGTTTATTATTTATTTTGTTTGTTTATCATCTCACAACAATTATTGCAAAGAAAACATGAATGCATGCGCATAAGTGTGTCTTGGCTAGATAATGCATGTGTTTTCACTTGGCCTAGGATTTGGGGAACCCTTACACCTTAGTGTGACTTGGTCTTTAATGCCTATCTCAACATGCTCATGGTTGTCGGTTTTACAGCACCTTAATCTGTTAAACAATACATCAGTGGTTTATGGACAGGTGTGAACGGAATAAATTGACATGTTTTCTCCTTTTGACTTTTTCAGGGTTCAGTGCAAATTCTTTGCTCATGGGGCATGTTTTAAAGGGGAACATTGTGAGTTTTCACATGATTGGAACGCGCCTCCGAATAATGTAACTTTCTGTTAACCTGCTGGGGATTAAAAGTAATTGTCTATGGTATAGTGTTATCCACTTTTTTTATGTTGTCCCAGATATGTACCTTCTACCAGAAAGGAATGTGTGCTTATGGCAGTAGATGTAGATATGAACATGTCAAACCTTCAAGGTTACATTCTTCAGTTCCATCTACTTCAGCAGAGCTTTCCTTCTCCATGGTGCAGCCTTCCGGAACTGCCGGATATGACGCTTATGGTTCCCCAGCTGTAATTACTGAACATTCAGCTGCTAATGGATCTTTCCATCCTCCACCTAGACCAGCGTGGGGGGGGAAATTGGGGCATCAAGATTTACCAGAGAGTGGTCAAGAAGCTAGATCTCCAAAGAGCGTTGATCCTGCTGACCAATCAATCTGCTCGTTTGCTGCTGCTGGTGCTTGTCCTCGTGGGAATAAATGTCCTCACATGCATGGTGACCCATGTCCTACCTGTGGGAAGCAGTGCTTGCATCCTTACAGGCCACAAGAAAGCGAGGAACATATGAAAACATGTGAGAAAATGCAAAAACACTTGGAAGCATTGAGGCAAAGTCAAGAAATAGAGTGCAGTGTGTGTCTTGAGCGTGTCCTCACAAAGCCTATATCTGCAGAAAGAAAATTTGGAATATTATCAGAATGTGATCATCCATTCTGTATATCATGCATCAGGAATTGGCGTGGTAGTTCTCCGGCATCTGGTTTGGATGTTAATGCTGCTCTAAGAACTTGCCCTATATGTCGAAAACTTTCATACTATGTCATTCCTAGTGTCATTTGGTATTCCTCAAAAGAGGAAAAGCTGGAGATTGTCGATAGCTACCAGAAAAAACTCAAGTAAAGCTCCCCTCACTTCCTTCTATCTCTCTCCTTTATCCCTCTCCTTCTCTCATTAACAAGTACTTATCTTCCAGGTTCATTGAGTGCAAGCATTTCGACTTTGGTAATGGAACCTGCCCATTTGGGACAAGTTGCTTCTACAAGGTATGTATGGTCTCCTTAAAAAACTACATGTTAGACCAATCCATTTGATTGTCCTTGTTGGATCACTGCTTATTAATGGTTGCCATGGTAAATCTAAATCCTCCGAACCTTATTTCAACTTCCTTTAGTTTTTCCTTTCCTAAAAGTTTTTATGGGCCATTGCTTGAAAATAGCATATATTGATTTTCTAAGGATTTAATATGTAATTGTTAAGAGGGTGGTATTTAGGTTTTTTTGTCGTGATATATGATATGCTTAAGAAGATATACAGGCAGCCAATTGAGGCTGCGACTGTTCATTGGAGCTTCCTAATGTTCATTTTCCAGGTCCTGGGCAGGAAATAAAGAAGGAAACTCATTTACAGCTGGCATATTTGTTATAATCTAAGGTTTTTTTTATGAGATATGCAACTGGCTGTTGTGGATATGGCTTTGTTTTCAGCTACTTAAGTTTCCTCAGGACTGAAAAATATTTTGCTGTCTTAATAAGTGCAGGTCAACATTTGGAACTGATCTGGTTGGTGTTTCCTTTTTGTGTTTGAGAAAAGTACCATGGGAAGGATGCTTTTAATGCAGTTGGTTTACCTTTAGTTTATGCCAATATTTGATTGCACAATAATAAATATTTTTCCTTATTATTATCTATGTCTATGATTATTATTAAGAATCTTGATAATCAGACAAATTTGGTGTCTTGGTCTGGTTTTTTTTGTTTGTTTTTGTTTTCATTTTAATATTTCAAGTTGCAGTATGACCTCTCATTGATTTTCACAATTATGTTATTACCCTTATTTGAATAAAAATAAAATTATTACAAAACAGACTGTCGATGCGCTAGTTATAATTATTTATTGGTTTGTAAAGTTCATGTCAGATGCATGATGACATGCTTTTCTTAGAATCTAAAGTATTGAATCATAGTTTCTAACACACCTAACTTCAATTTGGTGGATGATGGATGCCCTTTGAGTTTAAGTCCCGTGAAATTCAAAATCATTCTTTTGAAGCCATTTGTTTACTCAATGCTCGTATTTCAGTTACACCTTATTTGAGTATGTTCCTTGTCAAAGCGAGTTAGCGAACATTCAATGCAATATGTTACATGATTTTTTGTCCTGGGTTTGAGACTGAGTCATCTGGAGAGGATTTGGTTATTCAGATTTGATTCTCATTTAGGAAAACTGAGAAGAAATTTTTTTGAAGTTATTGAAATCTCAGTAGCTTCTTAAGAAGTGATAAAAAGTTTCATTGTTATTAAATATTATGTTGATATGTGTAGAAATTGGTTAGAATATTTTTTTTTGGAGAAAAAGATTGAAAGTGAGGTATTGATATATGTTTTTATTGTGGGGCATCAGAAATGGGTTGGAAAAATAAAATGAAAAGGCCAATTTTGTTGGGCCTTTCTCAAGCTTTTAAGTGCAGTCTGTGAATTGTCAGTTAGAGGAATCAAGTGATACAATGAACTGTAGACATTGTCTTCTGCACGAACAATGTTAAAATGGTGTCGAGAAAGAAGTTTTTAAAAGAGAAAGCTCTTGGGGGACGTTTACAAGCGATGTAGAACTTTGGACATATTTTGCTGTCAAACAGCCTTTAATAGAGGATGAGATTAGATTTTTACAATCCAGACTTTAAACCATTTTTCTTTGTGCTTTACTTTATGATATATTTCTAAGGAACTACAATTGTTTTCAGAATTTTTTCAAGTAATTTCTTAATAATTGTGATGATTTATTCCAAGGATTGGGCAGCAAGCTTGGTTTTGGATTCCTATATCAAGAATTGAAGTGCTCGATTCGTGACTAGATATCTGACTTTCAAGTTTATATTGATGTTATTTTGCTACAAAGATTTCTTTGTATCTTCTCTTCGTCTATATTAAAGACTTTACTAATTTGAATCTGATCAATGTTTTAAAAGTTATGTTCCTTTAGTGCACTTTCCTTTTCTTATTGTAAACTTGGTTGCTTATTATTCCATTGACGCATCAGTTTGTTATGTTCCAGCATACTGTCAAGCCTGGCTCATTTTTATGGGATGCTACATTTGAACCTTATTTAAACAGACCAAGAATTCGGGACATAGATGAAGCTCCATTGAGCTCTGATACCTTAGCTATGAATGGCTTACTTGAGCAATTTTCCGGGCCCAACATTCCAATAGAAAATGAGGAATTGGATAATGATACTATCGAAGCTTTAAACAATATAGTGGCAGAGATGGCAGCGATGTTACCTTTCCTGCGGGATAATTGATGCGAGTGACTATTAATGAAAATAATGCTCCTTCAGCTTTTATATTCGATTTTGTTGCGAAAAATGTGATCCAGTACTTAATATTCAGCAGAATTTTGCAGTGTAAACCTGGAATTTTGCAGTGCAAACCTGTGTACCATAGTATTTCATGAGTATAAATTTGTGTCTTGAGAATAAATTAAGTACTGATATTGGGGCCTGATGCTGGATTATTTCTCTGACGATATCAAAGTGCTACATACTAGCTTTGTTCTGCTTCGGATATATTTATGGATTTGTTAAGTTCCAAATCTTGAGTTGCATTTATTTCACATTTAATTGTGGGAGTTAGTTGTGATGTTTGCACCAAATTATTGATGATATGCTATGCTATGGCTTCACATGTGATTGAGGATTTGTTGGGGCTTTGTAAGTTACGTCTTGGTTGCAATTTATATTTCACACATTTATTACTAATAATAATTGGAATTAAGAGTGAAATAATGCTGACAAGTTTAGTTTATTGATGAGTATCAGCTACCCTTGTTTGCACCTTCGCACAATAGCCCGTGAGTTAAAATTTGGGGCTGTCATGTCAATATTTAAATTGTTGGTGCTAGAATAAATATTAGTTCGCACGTATTTACATTTATGACGATGGCAGTTAACTTAAAAGCTCTATTCTTTTTCCGATCCATGTTTATTTATTACTACAATTATTTTGCCACTAAGTGCTTCATTCCAATATGCATGCGAATCTTTTTTGAATCCCTAAGTTTAGCGATTTTTCATATGGATTCCATTTTTACAGCATGCATATCGAGATGGTACAATTGAGGAAGTGGTACTTCGTCATCTTGGGGATGAAGATGGGAATACAGTGATTGTTAAAGATATTAGGTCACATTTGTCCATTAATTTTTTCGATAATGTTTACCAAATTTTGTTCATACATTTTCTGTATAGTAATTTGTGTGTTATTTATGAATTATGATGTTTTCAGACTCTCCGATTTTCTTAGTGACTTGCATTTGAGGTGATTAGAAATTTGAACATATCACGAAATTTTTCAGGTATGAATCTTTTTTCCCCAACTTCTATATCATCCTAATTTGTATTTATGATTTTGTGTCGTCATCACTCATCAGTGTTCTATTTTTATGCATCAATAAATGTTGTTTCGAGTGATATATTGTTCTTATGGACTACGGTACGAAGTTGGATGTTTTTTTTTCAACTTCATCATTTTCCGTTTACGCATTTGAAACAAGGACAGATTATATTTATGATAGTCATTTACTTTGAACAATTTACAGAAATCTTCCTCTTTCTTATCATCAAGACGCTTTTGGTCCAAGTTTTCTTATGATGCGACTTTTACGCTTTTGTTTAATTCATTGTGATATCGAATTACTGACAGTGTAATCACAACATGTTCGGTTTATTCATTTATTGATCCTGCACGTGCTGTAGGAAATTTGGTAGCATACCGTTAAATGCCATCTGACTGAAATCTCGTTGATTAATGGATGAAGAGTGATTTTATCTGAGGTAAGTCTTCTTAACTTTCCGAATCTTTAGAATTATATTTCAATATTCCATTTGTTTTGGATGTTTCTCGACACGTTGGGTTGTATGATCCATGCATCTGCCCACATCCTTACCCAGTTATGAATATTCATTTCAGATTCTTGTTATAATTGAGAAGTTTGACAAGATTTGCCCACAGCGATCTGCTATTCCCAAAATAAAAAAAAATGGATATCCAGACAGGAAAATCTGTAGCAGATGCGCTTAAATTCATCATTTGGAAATGCTGTCTTAATTTCGAAGTGAGGGTTTTGTATGAATCCTGGTTATGCACCCTTTGCTATGAAATTTAGTGTCTATTTTCTGAGTTTATTCATAAGAGCTACCTTATTTATTATGTTGTGACAAAAAACTTGAGCAATATTCGTCATCACGATCTTTCTATAGTTACTTTTCTATTAAACTTAGTATGCCTCTATGACATGGTAGACACATCGACCGTGGTTGTCTTGTCGGGACTTGGCTCCGAATCGTTGCCCTAAGGACGATTTTTTGTTTTTTTGGCTAGGATATCCAGAGTTAGCTTATGAAAGTCTTATCTGTAACAGTAATTGTAGTGGTTGATATTATCAGTCATAGAGAATGAAAATGGGAGTAGATGAGATGCTTTGATACTATAATTCCACCACCGCTCCAACTTGCATCATGCATGAACCAATTGATCTGAATAGCTTAACCATCCATCGTAATTGTCTGGAACTCCTTTGATACTTCATGGACAGTTTGAAATCCACTTAGCCATGAAAAATGCTTTGCTGGAACATCATCAAACAAGTTTGTTTCCTACTTTATCCCAAGCATACCGTGTAAAATATGGTCTTTGTAAGCTTGCATAAAGATTGTTTGCCGCTTAAGCCACGGAATCTCGCTCTCAGTGGTGACATTATATCTACATTGTAGCCATGGTACCTGTTATATTCTAATTAAATTTGGGATAAAAAAATTGCCATGTCCCTTCTAATGCATCAGTCACATTTTTTCCTTCTTGATAATTTCAGATACTACATTTCCCCTAAATGCGAGCATTGGATTCAAGATTCAAGACTGCAAGGCATGTCAACTACATTATACAAATAGTTTGGATTGTGTTCAAGAAAGAGATCTTGTGCATACAATATATACTCATAAATCGGTTCAAATCTTATACGAACTGCGTATGCATGTAATTGAAAGGAGAGAGGAGATACATTAAATGCTGTCGTCGAACCTGGGTCAACGACAAATATCAGGTACGACGTTGTGTTGTTTCGAATTCATACCGGGCTATGGTTACTCGATTAGCTCAATGGTGGATAAATAGGTTTTTTGGAGTTAAGGTTAATCAATTATTCAAGGGGTTTTTCTTCATGCTATCTCGTGGGTAGTGTCTTCATCCACTCAATATATGATATATGTGTTGAGTGGATAAATTATAACCACCCATTCAAACAATCGTGATTTATCCACTCAACACATATTAAGTAAGTCCCAACTCGATTCTCAACTCCTAATTATGGCCAGCCCTATATGAACTTGTTTTAAAATTCAAAATTTTGGTTGCTGAACTTAATCGATACTTGAAGCATATTTATATTTTTGGGTAAATTTTAAATTAGATTAATATATATGTCTAAATACATAAAATAAACGTTATCGAAATGATATATCGTAGGATAAATTACTGTTTTTTGATAATTTATATTAAAATAGTGTTTTTTAAGATATTAAAATAAAACATTAATTACTTTGTTAGAGTTAAAAAAAAGGCAAAAACTTGTGTGAGACGGTCTCAAGGGTCGTATTTGTGAGATTTATCTATTATTTGGGTAATCCATGAAAAAGTATTATTTTTTATGTTAAGAGTATTATTTTTTATTGTGAATATCATTAGAGTTGATCCGTCTCATATATTAAGATATGTGAAAAGGTAGACTCACTCTAAAAAAAAATAGGTATGTCACGTCCAATGTTGCGGTGATCGCTGCATCCTGTGACTTTCACATGAATTCCACTTTTTTATTCAATGTTTAATGTTTAATTATTGATTCCAAAAATCATTGGAAATAATTATAAATGTGGAAAATAACATCATCCTTGTACCAATATTTTATTACTTGTACCGATATGTTATGAATGAAGTGATGGTAACATTTTTTTCGAAAAGAATATACTTAAAAGTTTCCGCTCAAATATTTTCCGTTGTGTTACGTTGAGTCGTACGTGCATCTATATTGATGAGATTGATGAGAATTATAAAGTCAACATGTCACATATACGTTATATTAATATCTTCATTCTCTCACATTCATTTTAATATTCACTCACTATTTATTGATATTATAGTCCACTCATTCATCTTTATTTTTATTTTACATAAATAAATACATTTTCAATTTTATTTATAAAAAAATATTATTATTTAAAAATAAATAAAAATATTTTTTATATTTTATTATTTAAAATTATTTCATCTTGTCTCACAAATACAATTTATTTGAAATAAAAATTTATTATAATTTTGAAACGAAGGAGTACAACATAAGAAAAAAACCACTTGTGTACAATAAAAACAACATATAATTAAATGTTGTGAAATATGTAAAATACTAATTTTGGGATTTTTGTGTATTGAGTCCATATATGCTCAAATTTTTATTAATTTAAACCGTAGGTATAATTTTTTTAAAAAAAATAAAAAAAACCGTTGGTTAAAATTTTTAAATTATTTTTTTTAAAAATACAAAAATGGGTGTGAGATAAGCTCAAGTGGGTGCCTTTCAGCCCATGCCTTTCATGGTAGACTTGGCCACCATCCAGGTTCAGGTCAGGAAAATCCTGTTACCTTACCAGCTTTTTTAATTTTTTTTTTAAAGAATGAAGAGTTCATTTTTTTCACAGATATAAATAAATGAAATAGATTGGAAAAAGAAAATATGCATTTATATAATTTCGATATTACAGTGAATTGTCCGGGATTCGAACCCGAAACTAGTCGGATAGAATAGATAATTTTTTTGTTATGTTAATTAGATATATAGTCTTGCAATCTTTTACTAAAATTTCGATGTAAGACAATGCATATTACGTTACAATACTTATACATTATGCTAACATCGAAAATTTAGTGAAATAGAAGGATTGAAAGTTTATAATGAATTTCAACACAAAAAAATATTGTTTGCACAAAAACAGTAATTTCAATTTTTTAAAATAGTACGATCCAACCGGTTGGAACCGTCGAACCAGCTTTCTACCCTTAAACATTAACCAGACCACCTTAGGGTTGTTCCGGTCATGGTTATAAGTCAAACATGTTGACTCCATTGACCACGGGTCGATTTTCGGATCTAACTCGACTCTGAGCCACGTTTATTTTATGACACTTCAAAAACAATGTTTCCTCGCATCATAAAAATATTTGTAAAAAGAAAGTTAAAATTCTCAAAATTTGTTATAATAGTAAAAGCTTGTGCTCTGAAAATTGATTTTCATTTTAAAAGTTAAAATTTGCACTTTAAAAGCTTTCGATAAATATCGATAGGGATGTAATCAAGTCGAGCCGAACTGAACTCTTGAATGTTTGAGCTCGGTTCGTTTATAATCGAGCCGAGCTCGATCTTTATTTAACGAATATATGCATGGCTCACGAGCTTATTCAAGCCTTTATCGAACCTAAACAAACTTAATAAATATAAATTATACATTTAAATTTTTATTAAATTAAAAGTAAATTATATATTTAAATAAAAATATATTAATCTTATTAAAATTTGTAAATTTATTATAATAAATTAATTTAATAGATTTTTCTATATATTTCATAAATAATATGCAAAATCAATAAATCAAATATCAAAACTATTATTTTTTTCATCTAAAAGATTACTCATGAACTTACCAACAAATTTGATCACGAGCCAACGAGCCGAATACTGTAAAACTTGAGTTTGGTTTGTTTATCTTAACGAGCCTCATTAAACAAGCTCAAACGAGCTTTTATCGAATCGAACTTCGAATAGCTCACAAACGGTTTAGTTGGGTTTTCGTTTACATCCCTAAACATCGATAAGACAACAAAAAAAGAGCAGTAATTTTCGTCAAATAAATAGCATAGAATTCAAAAAGGCTCGAAGAACTAATGTGCTTTTCAAATAGATATTCTCCCGCGCCTTGTCATATCTCGCTGTGGAATTTGGGATTTAGGGTTCAACATTTGTTCGCACTGATAACTTTCATCTCCGCAATCGCCCGTTAGCAAATTCATCCCTCTCTCTCACACACCGAGCGATAATCATATAGAGAGATCTAGCAGCTGGTCAAATTTCTGCAGCATTTGCTGAGTTGTGCGTCTACGATTACATCTACTTTGAAGTCAGATTTCCGAGGTATACTACTTGACCTTAGGTGGTTTCCGACTGTCTGTAAAATCTTGTGAGCAGCCACTTTTCTAATTTTGTTACTTTTTTTTTAATTGTTGGAGTGATTCCTACTGGCCGAAAATTTCAGCTTGTAGCATTCGGCTAAATGGAGTTTTGTGATTAACGGCGGAGCTAATTTAGGTGTCCCATTTAGGCTGAAACCTATTGCTTTTGTTGTTTGAGACGCCAAAGTAAGTTACAAAATACGGAAGAAAATGTGATCACAAAACTTGACTGTTCTTTTCTGAATTGCCATAGCAGATTACGGAAGTGAATAAATAAAAAAAGCCATAATTCTTGATGAAAATCGAAAATCACAAAGGCGTCTCGGATATTTGAGCTGGATTTTAAGCCCCACGCTTTTCAACACATTTTCAAATTCTCTTTATGAGAATGACGAGATTTATTGGAGACAAATATAAAATAATCAATGGTCCAAGACTCTCATATACAACATTTTCATGCTATAATCAAGTGAGGGAAATGCATTTCCCTTCACATTCTGGCATTCCATAAACTCATTAGGTGATAAATATGCCATCATCCAACCATTTGCATCACTTCTCTTTTCTGCAAAATCTCTTAAAGTCCATACCTGAGTTCATATTAGGCGTTACTGTTTTGAAATTTAGTTCATAGAATTCAAAGAGTCATAGAGTAGACTCAGTAAAGTAAAGAGGAGTATGTGCTGCGGGACAGCAGGAGTATCCACTATATAGAATTGGATGTTCATGTTTTCATAGTATTTTGAAGGATTTGTTTTACTCTATTTTTCAACAAGAAATCCATCATTTGATAATACATGTTACTCTCGACGCATAGCTTCCAAAACCGCTAGCTGCTCTTCGGCGCATAATTAGGATATGACTACTTTTGATGCTGTCACAAGTCATGACTGAGAAGTTTGGATAAGTATGATAGAACCTTGTGGCTCATGGCTCCTCGCTTCACCTCTTTGCATTAGTAGAGATTTGGAATTAGAGGATCTACCTTGGTATGAAAAGGAGCTCTTCAAAAGAAGAAAGAACTGGATAGGACCTCCTGTACTGCTTCTGACTCGTGTCCTCGCTGAACTAGGTGTAATATGGTGGTTAATTGTTGTTCTGGGCTTCTGGCTTTGATAAAATAGGGGATAATAAACTTTTTTTTGATTTGAGTTGATAATTAACTGTTATCTTTGGCCCTTCCCAATGGGAACTACCACTGGAGTCTCACATTAGTTTAAATCAGAGGAATATTTGAAATTCTGTATTTTACAATTCGTACTCTGTTAAGGGACTACTCATAGTTTTTAAAGGAGAGCGCCTCTGAGGCTAAGGCGCCCGCGGGTTACGCACGCCTGGGCTCACATTTGAAGCCCCAGGAAGAGCGTTTGAGTGGGCTTTTTTCCTGGCTTTTTTGAAAAAAAATAAGCTTACCTTAGGAAAATCATATAGTTTCTCTTTAAAAAAAATTTAATTGAAGCTTTGTTTCCTAAAATATTTGAAACTTACATATATAGAAAGATAGCAAATATAAACTAGGATCTGAATTGTCAACCAACCTTAAACTTGAATCTAAATTGATTGATTGGACAAATTAATGGAGAAAATCTCTGCACTTACAACGATATGATATGCAGAAATCTGCCAGTAATGAAAGATTATATACTTTGCCGTAAAATAGCAGTAGTAGATAAATATTTTTGTGATATAATATTTTTTGCGTAGCTTAATTATTTCAATAATAATAATTTTTAATATAATAGTAGTAAAATGTATTTTTCTAAAAAATTATTGTGCACCTTGCTTCAATAAGGAGCGTGCCTCGCCTCGCGTCTCATGTTCCAGGACCCCTTTGATGCTTAGTGCACCACTGCACCTTGTGCTTTTAACAACTATGAGAATACTAACTATTTTCATTCAAATTCTGATTAACGTTTCTATTCAGTTATTTTAATGACAAATTACGAATCCATGCTCTGTATGGTCAAGGTCGATGCAATCAAATTTATATACTTTTTTTTATCGAGACTATGTTTGTATTGGAGATCTCCAGATCCGTTTATAATGTTTTAAAGGCAAATGATTATAGAAAATTTTATGTATTTAGCCTGCTTGTACTTGCGGAAAATGCCTTCAGCTCTCTTATCAAAGTCGGTGAGCAGTTTTGAGGCTGGTGACGTTTAACTTATTAGAAGATTAGCATTAGTCAGCGCTGGTAAAGTGTTAGGATGGTCAATTTTAGTACCTTATATCATTGTAAAATCCTTCCAATAATATAATGTAAAGATGCTTCTGCACTGTCAATAACTAAAGTTTACATCAGTACCTTTATTCTGATTCCTATGTTTTGTTCCATCGAGTTCATCTTTTCGACTTAATAGTGTTGTGTTATGACTTATGATAGAGAGTAATGATCGACGAACACAACAAGGAGATTACCCAACGATAGGAGCTGATAATATTGACATAAAATGCAATATTCCCATAGTTAAACTCTTTTATACAAATATACCCTAGCCGCAGCTAGTAAAAACTCACAAAAACAACGATAACCAAATGATTCTACTGATGATCTGCTTCTTCACTTTATATGCCACTTCACTCTTCCCGTGGAGGTGGAGGTCCCCTCCTCTTTCTCTTATAGACATATTTTATAATTGGCCTTTCTTCCTGGCTGGGCCTGTTTCATGATTGTCATTCCTTTCTCCATAAACTGAAGCATTCTCCTGATTTGGGCCTATCTTAGTAGGGCATGTAACATGTTGATGTACCGCGCGCATGGGATCAACCATGACTTGCACCCATACGAGTTGTTTCACTCCATTTGTCGTGTCAATTAGAAACTTCAAACTTTAAAGTAAATCTTATCTTGAAATTGGACCAGATCCAATCCCCTTTGAAGTTTTGCTGGAATTCGCTCAGATTAACTATTTTCTTGGATGTCGCTGAAGTTGGATTTTTTGCTCTATGAGATATCTGTTTTGTTTTTCAGCAGATTTGCTAGTTCTGCGTGTGTGACTGTGTGTTTGTGCTGGAGTGATGTGTTTGTGCTGGAATGCTTTCAGGATAATCTATCTTCCCTGAAATCGTGTATCATGGATGTTGCAGTACCAATTTATAATAAAAATTACTCCATGTTTCACAAAAAATGAGAAAGATGCATTGTATGACGACTGAAATTTATGGAACCTTTATATTGTCAGAAGTACTTGATAAATATGATAGATACAAATTTAGCAAATATTCATGGCTGCAGAAGCCAAAAACACATTCCTGTTGTAAGTAAAATTCTGGAAAGATTGCCCACATAATTTTTAGGTTAAATATGTAATTTTGATCTCTTTGGTTACGAGATTAACAAAAGAAAGTTCATTTAATTGCTGCTACTGGAGCTTGTATTAAGGAGGGTCCCACTGCAGGAAATCAAGTGATTTTCACTTTCCTCTGACTTTCTTCAGATGGAAGACGAATTCCAAAAGTCTCCGAGGCCAGGATATCCTGCAGACGGTCCTGATGCAAAATATCTTTCTGGACTAAGTACAATACTGGTTGCTACAATCCAGGAAGCAAAAGACAGGATTTCCCAGATAGAATACATCTTCTGCAGTCAACTTTTTCCTATTTTTCACTTGAAAACTCAGAGCCTGCAGAAATTATATTCTGAGGCGAGGGAAGCTGCAGAAGATGCATATAAAGAAAAGGAAAAAGACTTGCTGCTTCAAATCAAGAAGCTCCAGTGTGAAAAGCAGCAGGTTATGGAAGAAAAAGCTAATGAAATGAATGACTGGAGCCAAGTACATAAAAATTTGCAGAAGGTTATTGATTCAAAAGAGTCCCTGATACTACGGCATGAGAACACAATTAAAGAGGTTGAAGAAAAGAATATCATTATCTTGAAAAAGCAATTGTTTCTGGAGGCTGAAACTGAGAAGTTGCAACTTGAGCTGGTGAAGAAGTCCGAGGAAGTTGATGAGGTAATGAAAATGCTCAACAGGCTTCTTCAAATAAATCCATCATGTGCCTCTGTACAGAAAGGTGTGCAGTTGAAGGAGTATAAAGAGAAGGCAAATGAATTCATTTCAGAACTTGAAAATAAGGGGTGGAAATTTGATGAGCTGCTGTCAGGACTCCGAGAAAAGACGCAAGAAGTAGAGAATGGGAGGAAATTGCAAGAAAATTTACTTAAGAAAATTGAATATCAAGCCTCAGAGATAATGAATAACGAACAGCTAGTGAATAAACATGCGAAGGAGAATAGTCTTCTCACATCCAAAATAGGGAGTTTGGTGAAATGTATTGATGAACTGAAAAAAGATATTTTGAAGAAAAATAATGATTTGGAGGAGGAAAAAAAGGTGCAGGATCAGTTATTCCTACAGATTGATTCATTGAGTTTTGAAAGGGCAAATAGAGGGACGGAATTGGAAGGATTTGAGAACGAGAGGAGATTGCTTCTGGATAAGCAGAAAGTTCTAGAGGAAACAATTGATGATCTTCAGCAAATTATTTCCGAGAAAAGTAAAGAGCCTTCTACTGGAATGGAATTGCATGGAAAATTGTTACAGCAGTTTGAAGCTAAAGCTTCTGAATTACTGTCTGAAAGGAAACATCTGGACCTTATTGCTCGTTATAAGAACCTGAAATCTCAGTACAACTATGTGTGCAAAAAATTTGGTCTTACCCCAGAAAATATGCTCTCCCACGACAAAGTAGAAGATGACAGTGAAAACTTCAGACACGAGCAAACTACCACAACTTCACGTGGTAAGTACAATGTTTGTGCTTTTCTGGTATGGAAGTTTACTTCCTTTCAGCACATGGATTACATCATTTTTCCCCACATATTTCAAATGGACTCGTTGGAAATATAAATTGATCACCATCGTTTTCTAGTTGAGCAGCATGTAGTCGATTAATTTGAGGAGGTTTACTGTTTTCGATCCTCTATTTTTTTACGGTACCAATCTATGCATTTAAGATGTATTTGGCTTTTTTTCTGCATACACAATAAAGTTGACTGCTAATGTCAGCATTCCTGGTTTCAGATATTGGGAATAAGGCTTCAAAAGCTGTCGATGCTGCTAGTGAAGTAACCAGACCACAGGATGAACAAGAACTATTGCCGGACAGCAAAGAAACTTTATTAAGTGAAAGAACAAACCCAGCATCATCATCTACCGCAAGCGTTTCAGTTTCACCAAAATGTCCGAGTGGTATAAAGTCATACCTTCCAGGTGGTGCAAAACGCCCTATCTCATATTGGAGGGATACGAGGTCCCATCAGAGTCGTCTGGGACCTGATCCACATGATGATTTTCTGGATACTCCACTGGAGAATGTGAATGAAAATCGGGGAAAAGTAACAAGGGAGGAAACACACAAATGTCCTAAACAGGATATAAAAAATAAGAAGTTTAGTAACTCTGATGATGACGAAACACAGGACATGAATGTTGATCCTGAACCACGAAGAAGACAAATGTCACCTTCAACTCGCGGAACTTCGGGTTTTAAGTATGTAGAACCTGCAAGAAAGAAGTCCGACAGGGAAAACCTAAAAGGCATGGAATGCAAGCAATGCAAGAAGTTTTATGATGCTGTTCTCCCTGATGGAGAAGAAATTGCCGATGGGAGCCGGAAAAATATGCGCTGCGAGCACCACAATGAAGTTTCAAGACATCGATACAGGTATGCACCTCCTTTGACTCCCGAAGGATTTTGGAATATTGGATTTGAATCTGAAATGTAAGTTCTTTTGCTTTTTAATACAGATGTAATATCAATTGTGATACCAATTAAAAATAAAATCATTTTCGTTATTCAATCAAGAAAATGGCAACCATTATAGAATTTGGAAGAAGCATTACTAAATTTCGTCGTTCTTTCCTACATCAGTTTGAACTAAAGATTGGCCGGTAAATCAAACTCAAGATAAGTGTTGCAGGAAATCAAATATGAGGAAATGCAAATACTTACAAACACCGATTTCTCCGAGCTATTTCTGAAAATAATTGTTGCATGTTTGCGTAGCTAAATATCATTGATGCGATTAAGCACATGTTTCACATATATTAAACATATTAATACAATGTTTCTTGTAGAACGTTCCAATAGGTTATATGATGTTCACCTTAAGCGCAGAGTTTGTTCTTATTTCTGATATAAAAAGAGAAGTAAACAGTGAATAAAATTTCCTTAAAACTATTAATGTCAAGGAGCCTATACAATGCTTAGCATAAATAGTTCTCAGAGTTGAAAAGAATTTATAATCTTATGATTATTATACACATAAACTATATATAGTGGATGTGGATCACTCATTTAAGGAGTTACATTTATGTTAGGGAACTTAGTGATTTTCTTAGTTTATAAATTATAATAATATTTAAGAACTAAATTTTAAATTTGCATGAAAATTTATAAGTTTTTTTCATTTTTGAAAAGTTTCTATAAAGGCCTATATTAAACAATATATATTTATCGATTGAAGGACCGTGATTAAATTAAAAAAGAGAATTAAACTATTGATATAGGAGTCTTTATAATTAAATAAATATATATCAATGGTTTAATTCTCTTTATATATATATATATATATATATATATATATATATATATATATATATATATATATATATATATATATATATATATATATATGGATTACATTTATTACTTGATATTTCTTTTCAATGAACGAATAATGGTCCAATTATTTAAATGATTTATTGCTTAATCGGGAAACCAGGAAATGAGAAAAGGAAGCTTAAAGTTTTTTTAACATTCGAGTAACAAAGTAAAAATCATAAAGAAACAAAATTTGATTTTTGTGTGCCTTGTGTATGATACCTCGGAAATGAACACTTTACACCCTAGATGTCCTCATATTATCATGTTTACACACTATACATCGTCATAGAGCTAAGACCTCGGGCCAGTAATGACAAAAATCAGATTGTCTGCAATGATAAAACCGACTGCGAGCTGATTCGTTGATGTCCTTACTCAGCATTCTGAATTTATTGGATGAGGCTCCGACTAGCCGGCTTGATCCCACAACTCAGCCCGCCCAAGGATCTAACACTCCGAGCTATTAATAGCCAAGTATATGAATAATGTAAGGTGGCTATGTTCTGCGTTGATGTTGTGGTTTGACACATACTTAAAATATTTCACTTACCTATGATTCCGGGATACATTGTTGTGCTATATTGTTAGGATAGAAGATAAAGTTTAGAGAATGGGGTGAATAAAATTTTCTTCTCAACTGGCTAGACATAAATGACCACAAAAGATGGTTTCTCGACGTGCGGAAGGGCCAGCTAGACAAGTGAGCTATTATATATTTACTTGAATGATCTTTTAACGAGTAAAACAGAGTAATGAATCGAAGCAGACAAATATAATGATGTGTAAAGTAAATAATACAAGATATATGGAAGTTCTAAAATAAAATCTTTTTACGCATTCTCTTCTTCCACTCAAGAATGAATTCACTAGAAGACTTTACTTTTACAACAACTTACGACAATCTGTTTTAGTTAGTATTTATCCAATTCTTAAACTGAAACTCCTCCTATACTTCTCAACAACAAATACAAACGAGCTGCCTTTAGAACCTAAGTTCAGAACTCACAACACAACTCTTTTACCATATAACTTGAACAATTTGACTTTAAATAGTTGACCTCTTACAACGTTATCTTTTGCTTCAACATTCAACTTGTACTGTTAGCCGACACAAAAACAATCTATTTTTCGTCTCTATTAGGATCGAGTTGGGGGAAAATCGATGAGCTACGATAGCTCGGTTCTTGAAATATTGAACACTGATGAATTAAATCGAGTTTGGTTTTCAAACCAAGAGGAAGACATTCGAAATAATCCTTCGTTGAAACCAATTAAATATTTTATAAAGCATTTAAAATATATGCAAGTTGAATGAGTAAAAATATTTTGGTTGAAGCATTTTATCAAACACTTGGTATGCAATATTTTGATATTTGAAGAACACATAAAATGCTTCAACAATGCATCTTTTAAAACAGTGGAAATGAACAGTAATGCAACAAACAAATAGACACGAATTTGTTTATGGATGTCCGGAGACTTCAAATGCTCTTACGTCATCCCTTATTCCCCTTGGGAAGGATTCACTAGAAGACTTTGATTTATACAACTCTTTGTACAAATCCACTCCGGAAGGGCATAATCCAACTATAACTCCTAGCACTCAAGATTGTGGGCAGCACCTCACAATCAACATATTGTTTTTAATGTCTCATATGCAAATACTACAAACACAATATTTTACGTCTTTGTGTAAAGACTCACCCAACTAATATTTGAAGTTCAACTCTCTTGTATATGTGTGAGTGATTGTGTGCGAGAAATTTATATTTTACAGTGTACATCTCAAATGTATCCTCACACAAGGACTTGTGCTCTCAATTAGCTGATTTCTTTATGCTAACTGCCCATGCTTTGAATCCTCTTCAAAAGCTCTTATTTGATCTTCAAGATATTGTATTTATAAGCCCCAACAATGATGTATACGCTAGACACAAGAGTGTGACGTTTGTAAAGTTTCTGTACTGTTTCTGAAATTGTAATTTCTGAAATTGCAACGGTCAAATTCGTCTTGCTGGACATTTTCCCGAGCGGTCAAATCTGGTCAACTGGTCAACTGGTTCAGTTCAGCTGGTGTGCTGAAATCAGCCTATCAGCCTAGATGATTTCAGTTTGTACAGAACCAGTAGCTTCATCATCATTTATTAGCATTTTAAACTTCGATTCAGACTGACTTGTGAAGATGATTTGTAGATCATTGTCTTATCTTTTCAACGCATGCTGAATCGCTTCTTTCCAATAATCGAGGTGAGAGATATGACCAAAATACCACAACTGCTCATACCCAACTGATTGCTTTTTTCGTGCAATCAGTTTGGTAATTCAGTGACCAGTTAGACCTTGATAACTTCCGAATTTGCCCAACTGATGTGAAATACGACTTGTTCGAAATTGAGTTTTCTGATCAGTAGAGTTGGTGTGTTGTCATTTGAATCATCCAGTTGAGAGATATCATCAAAATACCAAATCTTGCCAGAATTTCAATTTGTGCAGAATTCAGTTTCAGTTTGCTTCTTGTGTTAATAACTTCACACTTGAGTAAATATATTAGAAACACAATAACAAGTTTTTTAAACATCAAAATTTGCGAACATGAAATGTTCCAACAATCTCTCCCTTTTTGATGATCACAAAACTTGGATAAACAATCGATTCGACTAACATATTTTCTCCCCCTTTTTGTGTGAATAAAAAAAAAAAATCATATTTTCAAAATATTTTAAGCACAAAATTTTCTCCCCCTCAATATTTAAAAATAATCTCTCCATTAGAATTTTAATGAGTTCTCCACCTATATTTATGAAATTTTGAAAATCATACAAGAAGAAGGATAACTAACCAATTTTCTCAATTGCTCATTTTTTGCAGCAGCACATATGCTCCGCCTTCAATGAATACAATGCTTTTTCTCGTGCATAAGTAGTCAGTAAAATTTATACCACTGTAATCCTCTACAAGTCTAGTTTACAATGCAAAAAGCGGTTTGTCATTTGGATACTCGAGCAAAGAGATATGTCATTTTTCCCACAATCGCTGCAAGCTGCACGAAAATTCAGTTTTGCATATAAATGTTTAAAAATAATCTGAAATTTTAGAATTTTAAACATCAAAATCAGTTTAAATGTTCTTTCAAGAACAACCCGCTCTGATACCAATTGTTAGGATCGATTTGGGAGAAAATCGATGAGCTACAATTGCTCGGTTCTTGAAATATTGAACACAAATGAATTAAATCGAGTTTGATTTTCAAACCAAGCGGAAGACACTCGAAATAATCCTTCGTAGAAACCAATTAAACATTTTGTTAACATCAAAATCAAGATTGCGAACATAAAATGTTCCAACAGTCTCCTCTCCTCTCCCGTTACGATACGCCAGAATTAATGCTCTTTAGCATGCATTATGTTGGTATGAAGTATATTTTGTTTAACATAAAGTGTATAAAAGATATACAAAATTCTTGTGTATCGGATTTAAATGTTGTCCCAAATGTTGTTACACTTAGGACAACATGCAGCAGAATTAAATAACTCACAAGTAAATAACTTAAATTAAAATAACTCATAATTAATAATGCACAACTATAAATACTTGCGCGATGCTTCGGGGCAAAATAATAACTTTCTCAACACATTGAGAAAAAAATTACTTTCTAAAACAACTAACAGAACAAAAGACATAATAAAAAAAGCATAAAAAAACGGTGTCAAAAACTTAAGTAACAAAGCGCGATCTTCAGCCAACACTTCCACGCGTGTTGTCTGCAGATGTCTCCAACAATAATGGTAACACGTAAAACAATACTCTTCAAAACAATAACTGTAAAGACCCGTATTTCGTATTCATAAATTTGGCGGAATTATTAAAAATTTTATAAATAAATAATTATCTTGTCTCATTTATAAAATAAGCATGTAAATTGTAATGCACATGGGCTGTTCCCGATTAGGCTTAAGTCCTCTCACGGTTATCCCATTACCCATTACTCATAGAACTTCTCCAGCCCAGGAGGTCTTGAGTTCTAATCCTGGGAAGGCAAAAGCTCCAGTGCCTGGGCTGGAGAAGTTCTATGAGTAATGGATAATGGGATAACCGTGAGGGGACTTAAGCCCAATCGGGAACAGCCCATGTGCGTTACAAAAAAAGGCAGTTTTATCTTTTCAAAATAAATACGCGAGGTCGGACCGGAGTTTGGAGATTAGAGATAAGATTAATAATAAGAAAATATTCCTAAATTAAACTTAAGTCAAAGAATAATTTAATTTAAAGAAAAAGAATGTCTTGGGATTTAATAAATTAATTAGAATTAAGTTGTTAAATAAACTCTTTTATGTTCAAAATTAAATTAAAGCTTAAATTAAAAATGTGTAAACAATTGAAGATGGATTAATCTAGGTATAATATAGTCAAGAAATTAAACATAATATTTAAATACTTAAATTGATGTCAAGCATGTCATACAAAATTCTAAGCAAGATTTTAAACTAAATTAATTTGTAAATGCATTAAAATATACATAATAAAGGTTTAAAATCTTAAACAATTAAAATGCAAATTTAAAACCATAAAATACCATTCAAAATAAGTTGGAATTTGGTCAATACAATTCAAAGGTGTAGTAACTTTTCCTTTCAAAGTACCTATAATGAGACTTCATGGTGTATTAATTCCTTTGATCATTTTAAATCATTAATTTATAAATTCAAATACTATAATTCAGGTTATTTTCCTCAAACCAAGATCTAAGCAATATCGACCACATGTAATAGGAGAAAAGAATCGGCCAGCTAGAGAATGAAGCATTTCAAATTCCCATTCAAAGATTTCACTTGTAACTCCTAACTAAGTGCAATTCAAGACCCATTTAACACCTCCTATAACACTCTTCTTCATTGCCTAACAAACCTACACCCTCACCTTCGAAAATACATCAGAATAGCAGCAGCTTAGGATCGAAGGAACAACAGCAGAAGTAGGAAAGAAAAGAAGATATCCAACTCGGTTCCAATGCGTCGTATTGTCGTTTTGATTTGTTTTTGTGTCAAAACAGATTCCAGGCATGTATATATTATTCCTTTGCTCTGCAATCAAGTTATATTAGCTATTTTAAATCAGTATATGTTCATATATCAAGTGACACGATGCAACTTGACAGCAAAACACTTGAAAGAAATCTGTACAGCTTTTCGTTTTTTTTATTGTGCTTCACGACTACTGTAATTTTGTTGGTTTCAGGAGTTGCTTCGGTTCCAGGCTCTCAAGGCTGATTATAGGCATGATTTAGAGTATGTTACGGTGTTTTTGGTGCATTTTTTTCTGTCCATACAGTCAAGAACGAAGCAATGACAGCAATGTTCCTTCCTTAGCAGCAAATGAGTCACGGTTTTTGGTTCTTTGAATGGTTAAGGTGTGTGTTCGAATCTTGGCTGTAATGCCCGAGATTTAATTGTTGTAATCAGACGTTGATTAATTGACAAAATTGAGGTTATAGGAACTCAAATGAAGAAGCAGTGCATCTTTACATTATTAGCCAAGATGTTGGACCGAACATCTCAAGATGTTGGACTGAACATCTCGAGATGAGATGTGGACCGAACATCTTAAGATATTGGACTGAACATCTCGAGATGAGATGTTGGACCGAACATCTCAAGATGTTGGACCGAACATCTTGCGTCCGAACGGTAGAAAAGAACCGCCCGAGCGCCAATTTTATTTCTTAGACAGAATGTTTGGCGCCCGAGCGGTAGAATATTACCGCCCGAGCGCCAGGAGATGTTCAACCGAGGATCTTGACAGAAATTTCCGCGCCCGAGCGGAAATTTATGACCGCCCGAGCGCCGATTATAATGCACGAAAATCTGGAAGAGGCCACGTACGAAATGCATGCAATATATATAAAGGTGGATAACCTTCATTCCTTCAGCGGATAACCGAGAAGAATTTCTCTGAAAATCCCTCAAGCTCGTTTTCTTCTAGATTTGTGATTGTATTGCATCCGTATATCAGATTTTGAATCCGACTTCAGTACTGTGTTCCTATCGACGCAGGCTACAACTGGACGTAAGTTTTGTTACGTTTAGACATGATTTGAAATTATGATATTGTCAGAATTGTATACGAATCATATATGATGTTTCTGCTACAGTAGGCATTGTATAACTCAAGTCAGATTAAAGAATAGACTGTTTATGAATTTCAGAGTTGAATTGATTGAGATTTGATATCAGAGTTGTATTGTTATTGATTACGAGTTATACCGGTATTGATTATGAATTCTGGTAGTATATCTGTGATGTTGAGATTGACGGGGTTATCAAGAATGTATTATTATGCCGTCAAAATATCAGTTGATTTAGATGGATAAAATTCAGTAATAATTTCGATTGTATCGTGATATTGTTGATATGAATTAGATTGTACCTTGTTCAGATATGGATCAGATTATATACTGATTTGAGTATTGATCAGAACAGGTTTTGAATTGAGTTATTTACTGATATTGTAATTATACGATTGTCATTGCCAGATTGGGTATGGACAGATCGGAATACAAGACTTTGTCTTCGTCAGACCGGGAATACAAAGGTATAAATAAATGTTGATTCGGGATTTCACAACTCGAGTTAGGTTTGACTTGAGTTTCCCAAATCACATACTTTATTTTATTGCATTGATATTTGCAATTATCATATTGATATGTTTAATTGATTGAATTATAGCAGAGCCAGAGTTTGAGTTTAGGACAGATCATCCTAGCTAGGGCAGAACCGCCAAGTCTTTGTCAGAACTGCTCAGACCCTAGACTTGTGGTATTTCGATGAGCTTAGATGTAGATCGACGTCTATTGTAGACACTCGATATAGCATGCCCAAGTCTAAGTCTTTGTCAGAATTGCTTAGACCCTAGACTTACGGTGTATCGATGAGCTTAGATGTAGATCGACGTCTATTGTAGATACTCGATACAGCATACCAAAGTCTAAATTAGATCGGGATCCCTAGATTAGAATGAGAAATGAGTTGAGTATTAGATATTGAGACTAGAATTTGATTAACAGATCCGTATTAATTTATGTTTCGTAGATTACGATTCATGTTTTATTTACAGACTGGTATTGATACATGTTGTTTGATTATGCTACATGTGATAAGAGATAATTCATGCTTTTATGTTAATTCAGTTAACTGCATGTATACATTGTTTATACTGGGATATTTATATCTCACCGGAGTTATCCGGCTGTTGTCTTGTTTTGTATGTGTGCATGACAACAGGTGGGGCAGGAGCAGGGTCAAAAAGATAATGAGAGATCGAGATCAGAGTGGTGATCACGGACTTGGATGCAGACTTGGTTTAATACTTGAAATTTAGTAATTGAACCTTAGACTAGTTTGAATAATTATCGTACTTTATTGTACTTTTATACTGAGATGTATATTAGTTAAAATTTCATTACGTTCCGCACTTACATTTTAAAAAGAAAAATTTTTAGACCCTGTTTATCTTAATTGATAATTAAACCCCAAAGATGATTAAGAAGATGATTAGCGTCCGGGTCCCCACAACAGGTGGTATCAGAGCGATAGATCTTTTAGACTGAGATAGAAGAGAATGAGCGGGGTAGATTGAGTTTTCTTTCCTTGCATGTGATTGCTAGCATGAGATTTATTTTAAGGTTGATTGACATTGTGTGTGCTAGCATGAGATTATGCTTTACTGCTTTGAAATACATGTTATCTAATTATCTGGCTTGAATTGGTAATATGTATTATTGAGTATGAATCAGATTTGATTCATGATCAGCAGTAAGATGATCAGAGAAAGATTGGAACAGATTTGTAGTATTTGGGTACTAATGTTTTGATAAGCAGATATACCTCCACGGAGAATTCCAGAAAGGGGTAGTACTTCGACTGAATAGATAGATATATCAGAAACTCAGATGGAAATACAGTTGAAATAATTTCAGTTATTTCAGCCGCCGATTCTGAGTGGTATCGAGACGTCTGAAGATTGTGAGAACTGGTTTGATGACATAGAAATATTGTTCGATTTACTTGCTTGTACAGATGAACAGAGAGTTAAAATGGTGCCTCATCAGTTACGAGAAGCCGCCAGGAGTTGGTGGATTACCAGTAAAAGAATGCTAGAACAAAGAGGTACAGTGATTTCGTGGGAAATATTCATAACTGAATTTTATCGAAGATTTTTCTCAGTTTCGTACCGAGAGGACAAGAAAGCAGAGTTTGAGAATTTGAGACAAGGTCAACTGAATATTGAAGGATATGTTGCTAAATTCTCTACTCTACTGCGTTTTGCTCCTCATATAATTGGGAATGATGAAGCTGTAGCGGATCAGTTCATCAGAGGATTGAATTCGGAGATAGTTGCATTGATGAATATACAGCGACCTCACCATTTTGTTGATGCCTTGAGTAGAGCGAAGAGAACGGAGGCGATTCTGATTAGACAACTAAAAAGGGTGTGTGCGATACAACCCCAGACACAACAATCCCCTCTCCGATTTGATCGCGGTAGCACGAGTGATTCCTCTAGCTCCAGTGGTTCTAGCCCGAGTTATACTGGAGTGTATTGCAGAACTTGCGGAGGAAGACATTCCACGGAGCAATGCCAGGGAGTTACTGGTAGTTGTCGTATCTGCCGACAGTCTGGGCATTTTGCTAAAGTTTGTCCCCAGAGAGATTCCCGAAGATTTCAGGGATCAGGACCATCTGGTGGTAGTGACCGAGGAACAAACCCTAGAGGCACTTGATGATATAGTGGCAGGTACCGTTCTTTTGTGATTATGTTGCATATGTATTGATATATACTAATGCATTTCTTATGATTATCTTTGACTGAGTTGCATTGATATATATGGTACCTGTTGGGTCTGTATTGCTGTAGTATTAATCTTTGTACCTTTTGGGAAAGAAAGATTGATATCAGAGGTTTCTGTGACATATTGTATACTACAGTAAGATGAAAATGAGATCGAGTTAGATTATGATGTACTTGTGTTTTCTGATTTGATCGCATTATTGATATTAATATGCTGAACAAGTACAGAACTATTATAGATTCCTTTCAAGAGAGTGTAAGATTCAGACCAGATATGGCTGAGGAGTAGAGATTACACGGTAAAGATTCTAGATTTAGAATTCCTTCGATATCTGTGTTGTCTAGGGACTCGATTGTTACAGAAAGGAGCAGATGGCATCCTTACGTATTCAGTAGACATACTGAAATCGAGCCTATCATTGGCAGATTTGCCAATGATATACGAATTGACTGATGTTGACCAGATAAGATTTCAGATTTGCTTTATATCAGAAAGATAGATTTCAGAATTGAATTGAGATCAGGTACTGTTTGTTGTTTTAGAATTCAGTACAGAATGATATTGAATGTACAGAATGACACAGAGTGAATTGAAAGATTAGTAAATGAGTACTGGCCAAGAGTTACATCTGATTTAGTACTTCTCTTGGAAATGTTCAGTTCTGTCTATAGATTGATAAGTCCTGTGTTCAGAGGTATTCTGATGATTTATGCTCATTATATCTATGATATGTTGATATATTTGCAGCGTCTAATTGATTGAATCGAATATCTGAAGATTGTATTGAATATTCCGAGAACTGTGATTATTGTATACAGAAATTATTCAGATATGAATCCTGATTGAAACATATTGTATTCAGAATATGTGATATCTACAGTTAGTATACTGATTGACTGTGACACAAATGAGATTATGATCAGTGACTGAGAATGATACCGATATCAGAAATATCAGAAATGTCAGAAGTTTATTTTGCTCTGAGTTGGCAGATTATCTTATACGATTGTTGTTTTGTATCTGCTCGAGTATTGTTATTGTTCTAAAACAGTATTTGAGACAGCTTATATTGTTTGGGAGCATATTATATTTGCAGATGATATATAGCAGTTGATCTGCGCGACATGAAGATATGATTGATTAGTCAGAATTGACAGTATTGCCAGAAATTGCAATTTTATGAGTTTACTGAACTCACTAGATCAGTATAGATTATTGATATTTCGAATCTGATTTGATAGTACTGTTATTATGAGTCAGTGTTTGATACAGATTATTGTGAACCGTTGAGATTATATACAGTTCAAACCGAATCAGAGCTGAATTCGAGAATTACAGCAGTCCAGAAATTTGATCAGAATGTTCAGAACTAGATTTCGATAATCAGAGCAGAGCATCGATCAGAGTGACAGATATATGATTTTGCTGTATGAGAATGATTATATTGTGATGTCAAGTGTTTCAGAATTGTACAACAAAATTTGATATCGATAGTCAGAACCGAATACCAGGTAGGTATTTTTCTTTAATTTATATTATTAACTGATTTGTTTATACCAAATAGTTCGAATTTGAAATGACAGATAGTGTCAGCAGCACACAGAAATGGATTCAGTATTCGTTCAGGTAACAGAAAATGTATGATAATTCGAACAGACAGTTTTGATATAGACAGATTAAATCAGTTATGATAGAATTGTACTGAAATATTGGCAGAATTTGTACTGATATGTCTGAATTGTCAATAAATGAAGACAAAAAGATAGAAATCAGAAGATTTATTACAGAATTTGTATATTTCTGACTAGACATGGGGAGTATATTCCAATGAATCTCGTAATGAGATTACTAAAATACTTTCCAGATTGTGATGTGATATGATTGTGATTGACAGATTGTTCAATCTATATCTATTAGTTTGTACCAGATAACGTACAAACATGAACAAATGACACAGATCGATGTCAGAAAAATGATCAGAATAATTAGAATGCCGAAGTAGATTATATCAGATTGTGAATTTTGATTGATTATGGTTTTATGGCAGAATATACCATGAAATCTTTCACATATTATCCATAGACTAACAGATAGCCAGAGCGTACTATCCAGATATTGGAAGATAATTGTGGAGCTGTAGTGCTGGATGCTAGCACTAGTTGGTATGACATATTGTCACTTTATGAACTATGGTACAATGATAGTCATCAGATGAATAATGAGATAGTTATAAACGAGACATTGTACAGTGAGTACTGTGGATTTCTTTGGTAGAGGAATAATATCTCGGAGATACCTGAGATAGGATCTGATACGGTCAGAGATATGGCAAAGAAAAATATAGATAATTCAGAATGAAGACTATTTTGCTGTTAAAAGTCCAATAGAATTGGTAGAATATCAAAGAAGCTCACTGAGAGACAGAATCTAATATGAGACAGCAAACTTCAGAATTGTTTCATTAGGGTGAGTTTTCTCTTGGCTTCTGTGTATCTCCTTCTTGTATCTGATTTGATATCTAATTTGATTGCCTATGATTTCGGGGACGAAATCATATCTAAGGGGGGGAAATGTAATGCCCGAGATTTAATTGCTGTAATCAGACGTTGATTAATTGACAAAATTGAGGTTATAGGAACTCAAATGAAGAAGCAGGGCATCTTTACATTATTAGCCAAGATGTTGGACCGAACATCTCAAGATGTTGGACTGAACATCTCCAGATGTTGGACCGAACATCTTGCGCCCGAACGGTAGAAAAGAACCGCCCGAGCGCCAATTTTATTTCTTAGACAGAATGTTTGGCGCCCGAGCGGTAGAATATTACCGCCCGAGCGCCAGGAGATGTTCAACCAAGGATCTTGACAGAAATTTCCGCGCTCGAGCGGAAATTTATGACCGCCCGAGCGCCGATTATAATGCACGAAAATCTGGAAGAGGCCACGTACGAAATGCATGCAATATATATAAAGGTGGATAACCTTCATTCCTTCAGTGGATAATCGAGAAGAATTTCTCTGAAAATCCCTCAAGCTGGTTTTCTTCTAGATTTGTGATTGTATTGCATCCGTATATCAGATTTTGAATCCGACTTCAGTACTGTGTTCCTATCGACGCAGTCTACAACTGGACGTAAGTTTTGTTACGTTTAGACATGATTTGAAATGATGATATTGTCAGAATTGAATACGAATCAGATATGATGTTTCTGCTACAGTAGGCATTGTATAACTCAAGTCAGATTAAAGAATAGTCTGTTTATGAAATTGTTATAAATTTCAGAGTTGAATTGATTGAGATTTGATATCAGAGTTGTATTGTTATTGATTACGAGTTATACCGGTATTGATTATGAATTCTGGTAGTATAGCTGTGATGTTGAGATTGACGGGGTTATCAAGACTGTATTATTATGCCGTCAAAATATCAGTTGATTTAGATGGATCAAATTCAGTAATAATTTCGATTGTATCGTGATATTGTTGATATGAATTAGATTGTACCTTGTTCAGATATGGATCAGATTATATACTGATTTGAGTATTGATCAGAACAGGTTTTGAATTGAGTTATTTACTGATATTGTAATTATACGATTGTCATTGCCAGACTGGGTATGGACAGATCAGAATACAAGACTTCGTCTTCGTCAGACCGGGAATACAAAGGTATAAATAAATGTTGATTCGAGATTTCACAACTCGAGTTAGGTTTGACTTGAGTTTCCCAAATCACATACTTTATTTTATTGCATTGATATTTGCAATTATCAGATTGATATGTTTAATTGATTGAATTATAGCAGAGCCAGAGTTTGAGTTTAGGACAGATCAGCCTAGCTAGGGCAGAACCGCCAAGTCTTTGTCAGAACTGCTCAGACCCTAGACTTGTGGTATATCGATGAGCTTAGATGTAGATCGACGTCTATTGTAGACACTCGATATAGCATGCCCAAGTCTAAGTCTTTGTCAGAACTGCTTAGACCCTAGACTTACGGTGTATCGATGAGCTTAGATGTAGATCGACATCTATTGTAGATACTCGATACAGCATACCAAAGTCTAAATTAGATCGGGATCCCTAGATTAGAATGAGAAATGAGTTGAGTCTTAGATATTGAGACTAGAATTTGATTAACAGATCCGTATTAATTTATGTTTCGTAGATTATGATTCATGTTTTATTTACAGACTGGTATTGATACATGTTGTTTGATTATGCTACATGTGATAAGATATAATTCATGCTTTTATGTTAATTCAGTTAACTGCATGTATATATTGTTTATACTGGGATATTTATATCTCACCGGAGTTATCCGGCTGTTGTCTTGTTTTGTATGTGTGCATGACAACAGGTGGGGCAGGAGCATGGTCAAGAAGATAATGAGAGATCGAGATTAGAGTGGTGATCACGGACTTGGATGTAGACTTGGTTTAATACTTGAAATTTAGTAATTGAACCTTAGACTAGTTTGAATAATTATTGTACTTTATTGTACTTTTAAACTGAGATGTATATTAATTAAATTTCATTACGTTCCGCACTTACATTTTAAAAAGAAAAATTTTTAGACCCTGTTTATCTTAATTGATAATTAAACCCCAAAGATGATTAAGAAGATGATTAACGTCCGGGTCCCCACATTGGCTGTCCTAGGGACTGTAGCCACGGTTAGAACACTCCCTTAACATGTGTAGGACGTGAACAAGGTGTCCTTTCCAAGCTTGGTCCACAGATCCATTATAATTTCACAACAACAACACAAGTTCATTTCGTTTCCTTCAAATTCTGTGTGTATGCACTTTCGGTTTTGGAGACGTTGGATGAATTGTGGTTGGCTCCTAGCCCGTAGCCATTGTTTATACAACACTCCATCATGTCTAGGTCAAGCCATGATCGCTCAAATGGCCATTGGAATGATACAAGACAACAAAAGAATGCAATACATCACACTATACAGAAAGTGGCTCTCTCGGTTTTGAGCTGTGATTGTCCTAGGTGTTTTCTTTGTTTGTGGTTGGCTTTTTGCCGAGAATTTACGGTGAAAGGTGCCAAAATGACTCTCGAAAGAGTGTTTTATGTTTTGGATTCCTTTCACTTATTTTCGTGCTTTACTGTTATTATGCATATTTTTCAGTATGTTTGGGGTATTTTTAATCATGTTTAAACGTCGGTTTAATGTTGGTTCGGGTTGGTACGAAGCCATGGTCAAAAATCAAGTTGTTGGTCCGAATCGTCTCGTTTTTGGTTCTATTGTTAAGTTTTTGTCAAGTTAAGATTTATTGCATGTGTCACATATTAGAATTAAGTCGCAGCAAGCCTGAGAACGATCCAACTCATTCGGTATAAATAAGGTTATGATTATATTACGTGCATAAAAATATAAAATGTTTATTTTTGAGATATATGCTATATGTCTTGTGGCCACCTTACGTTTATGGGTTTGGAAGTAGGTAGGCGCAACCGATGACCTCTCCGCCCGGTGACTTACGACCGGTTTATGAATATGTATGGGTACGGACATCCAGTCCAAGGGCTGTGATTGATCTCTACCGCCCAGTATACTGTGGTTTAGTCTGATCAAGCGCTTACGCTATGTTATGGGCCACTAGCTTAGAAACATTATCTCTACCAGAAAAATTATGATATGTTATGACAGAGCTCTATTGAGTAAAGCTTTTACGTATGAATTTTCAGATATGCACGTAGTTATAATTATTCATGATACGATTTTCACCATACGGTCTACGATACTTTTTTTTAGGACGCATGCGATTTTATGATATATTTACTTGTTATTCACGATATATACATGTTGAGTCTTTAGACTCACTAGAATTGATTGTTGTAGGTATTGATGAGGTCGAGACCACAGGCGGAGACCAGTGAGCGATCTTGGGACAACAGTAGTAAACCCGATGACTTCATGATTTAATTTATGAACCTTTTATTGTTCAAACTCAGTTTTAATACGTTGGATTATTTTTAAGTTGATGTTTACGTTGGATTATTTTTAAATTTTTGGTTGAAAACAATATTTGCTTCCACTGTTAATTTAATTTAAAGTTAAAAATTATTTACATGTTTTTTTTATAAAAGAGACAAGATAATTATTTATTTAGAAAATTTCCGCAAAATTATGAATACGAAATACGAGCCTTTTTTTTTGTAATGCACATGGGCTGTTCCCGATTGGGCTTAAGTCCCCTCACGGTTATGCCATTACCCATTACTTGCTCAACTGGTACCAGGATTGCTGCCAAGATCTATATAAGTCCAGGAGGTCTTGGGTTCTAATTCTGGGAAGACAAAAGCTCCAGTGCCTGGGCTGGAGAAGTTCTATGAGTAATGAGTAATGAGATAATCGTGAGGGGACTTAAGCCCAATCCGGACAGCCCATGTGCATTACATTATCTGTATACTTGTGCAATCAGCATAGATAAAATCTTTGATTATACTTTAATACAAATGAATAGTAATTCGATCTTGAAAATCATTTGTAATCACTGTATATTCTAAATTCGTTCCTAGTCAATTCAACCGCCTAAAATAAGGATAAATGCCGCTTGAACTCGAGACTAACATCTGTGATGTTGTGTACCATGTTCGTGGTATGAGCATAGAGATGTTCAATGATGCAGATGGGTAATTACACAATGATTGTACAAAACAACCATCCCTCGAACTTTCCAAGTTGTTATCATTCATCGAGAGGAAAATTCCGTGGTTGTGATTATACATGATTAGTCCTTATGACCCAGGACAACATTGAGGTTCTACATACTAGTATTGTGCTTTGACTCGTTTACCGACTCCGCAGGGGTCACGAGGTGGCGAGGTTGGGTGCAATTGCGAAATGTGCAGTATCCAGTGAATTGTAGTCGGGGATTCACCGCTCACATACGGGTGTGGATATCCTATGTGATCTAACAAAATAGTAGTGCATGAAATATCTAGCAAGAGTATGAGATATACATTAGGGAAAGAGTTCTCTAGTTGTGCATGCGATGACACTATGAATATTTCATGATTGTATCACATAATGCAACCATCGATGAACAAATGGTTGCAAATTCTATCGGGATATATGAGATGAAGGAACCTTACTGTACTTTAATCATAACGATTGGTTCTTCCAGGCACTATCACTGATACCTAGGGAATTATGGGGCGATTTTACTAGATGCTCTTATCATGATTGGATGTGTTTAATCAGAAAATTGGTTTATGACATTCTCATGATCAAATGTTGGTGCATGGAACGTGGGCAAATTAGGGTAAGCCCGAAAAATGGAAATTGTCCTGAATCACAAAGAGTTGTGAACCCACGACTAGCTATATCCCTGAACCAATTAGGGTCACAAAAGCACTGTTTTACTTGTTCCCATTGAGATATTAAATTCAATGACTTGAATTTATAAGAAAAAAGTTTGATGTGATCAATCGATAAGCTTATAAATAAATTTTATAAAAGCATATAGAAAATTTGAGAGCATGACTGCTAAAAAAGTCAGAAGGAGTACACCTCCCTTATTTAGACATTGGTGATCTCGAAATTAAAATGTGAATAATAATAATAATAAATAAGTTGAAATTGTCACATCAATGATGTTAGATCCTCGATCAAGATTATGACGATATTAATATAATCGGAGCATAAATCATGGGCTTGTAAGAGTATAAGCTTATCATGCTAATTTATTAAAGTTCAAATAGACTTTAATAAATAAATGGTTTTTTAATATATTTAAAATATATCCCATTAAAATTTTATTAAATATGGTATTAATCTATATAATATGAAAATATTCATGATACCATAATTTTAAAAACTTACACACAAAGCAAAATAATATTGATGCATGATATTATAAAAAAATATATGAATTATTCGAGATTGACCATGATATGTGATGCATTTTTTTGGCATCTTTAATTAACTTAATTAATTAGATTAATTAAGTAAAGAAATGATTAGAAAATAATAATAAGAATTGGATTCTTATTTAGGTAACAAGCATCCGAGAGTCTTTTTTGAGATATATAAAAATTGGCTCTATCCAAGGTTTAATCGAAGGCTGCTCTCGAAATCCCTTTGGTTTTGCAAGAAAAACTTGGCCACTCCTAGTTTGAGAGTTGTGTCGGTTTTTAATGTTCAACCTCTACGCAAAATATCTTCAATTTTTATAGTGCAAATTAGAAGAGAAATAAATATTCCAGTCATGGACCAGATTAGTAGATCGAAGGACGTTCGTAGGGATTTACAATAAGAGCTACGTCCGCTAATACCAGAGTAGTTGGAGCAAAGTGAAAATTTCAGTAAATGTAAAATTTTCTAACTCCCTATGAATATTTATTTAGTTTAAACCATACGAGTGTCCAAAGAAAATTTTGAGTGTCAAAATAAAAATTTTAAACTTCCGTTGTAATTTGGACACGAGAAACCGATATTCCAACACATAGTTACGAATGCAGTTACAATTCCAGCAACTGAGATCCAAAATGTAAAAGAGGTGGAGTTGGAGGTGGGGGTGGCAGGAGGGGCATATGACACTTCCAGCTTGGATGACGGGAAAACACAAGATCCATCACGTGCGTTATAAACATTAAACATTTAAACTCCACACTATAGAAAATTATTAAAAATAATAACAATAAACTTACTTGGGTCTACTCTTGATATAAAACCAAGGCCCCCAAAGGTGCAATTATCAGGGGACAGATCCCTCTAAAAAATTGAATTGAAGACGTCGATCTGATCCCTCTAAAAAATTGAATTGAAGAAGTACGAAACACGTATATATATAGACAAACACACAAAAAAAATCACATATATATAGCACGTATATAGACACACACACAACAAACAATCCACATAAATAACATGTATGTGTTGTATAAAAATTATGGAAAATGAAGCGGGCAATGAAATTTATATATAGGTTAGGCACATCAAATTTGATGCTTTCTTTAAAGGTATTAATTCCTCCCACAAAAAGTGCAAATGGTTCACAAGGAATTAACCTTCTAGGATACAAAACCTATAATAACCACAATTCGAAGTTTGCACTCCCTCGAATTTTCAGAGCAAGAGATTTCAAGTTTTTTATTATAAAGTTGAATGTCAAAGATGTATCTTTATCTGTGAAGAACATTTTTTTTATGCAATGAAGATACAATTTAACATATTAGTTATGAAAGGTTGTAATGATTCACACACGGCCAAAAAGACACCTCCAAATGAGGAAGATGCACCCTCTCGCAATGCTTCTCTTCAATCCAATTTTAAATTTTAAACCCTTTCATTATTTTTTTTATTTCTTATTTATTATTTTCATTTACTTCTCATATTATTATATGTAAATATATTAATATATTACAGCATGCACACAAGGACTACAAAAGATGGAAATTAACAAAATAAAAAACGTAACTTTTTAAAATGGAAATTAAAAGTGAGAGACCTCTTTATATAGCCATAATAAAAAAAACGCGTCCCTCACTTTCAATTTGCATTTTGCAATTCTCTTTAATTAATTTCTTCAATTTGAATTTTGCTATTTTCTATTTAATTAATTTCATGACGAAATTAATTAAAGATAAAATTGCAAAATGTCACGAAATTAATTAAAGAGAAAATTGCAAAATGCAAATCGAAATTATAGAGAAAATTGCTATATTTGCGACGGTTTTATTAAAACCGTCGCTATGTGGTCCGTTTTTTTGTAGTGTATATAACTAAATAGATGACATGAAATAATAACCAGCATGAAGTAAAAATCAATTCAATTTTCATTTTGATATTGTCTCTTTAATTAATTTTGTTTTCTATATATGATTATTACTTCATGCTGGAATGAAGTAATAACCAACATGAAGTATTAATAATATATAGAAATAACCAGCTAGAAGTAATAATCATATATAGAAAACAAAATTAATTAAAGGTAATAACCAGCATGAAGTAATAATCATATATAGAAATTAATAATAATCATATTTAGAAAACAAAATTGATTAAAGGTAATAACCAGCATGAAGTAATAGTCATATATAGAAAACGAAATTAAGTAAAGACACATGGTATAAAGTAATAATTATATATAGAAAACAAAATTAATAAAAGAAACAATTTCATCTGAACCAAAAAGTTCCATTTAAACGTAGAAGTAGAGAAGAATTGAGTCATGATCAGAATGCTAGATCCTACGATGAATTTCAATTTTACTAAATTGCTTGGATAAGAAAATCATTGAATTTCAAATTCACTCTGATCAAGTTATTCAATTTCAATAATAATTGTGATATATTTCAATAACACATAAGGTAAGATAAAATATTGAGCAAGCAAAAAGATCGAGAATCTTTAATTTATCACCACATTATTAAGTTACACTTTTGTTCAGTTATGGGTTGTCGTAGGACTTGTCAAGGAAGCTGTATAATTAATAGCTAGTTTTCTTCAAAACAGGCGACCCAAAAGTAAAAGGCCGAGAAATTTGAAGATTTGACGGTTTGATTCCATTAATATCACCAAACAATTATTTTATAAAAAAATTATTATCACACAATTAATTTATTAAACCAGTAAAATAAAATAAAATTGTTGTGAAAAAGTAAAAATTTATGGTAAAAAGTAAAAATCTCAAACTCTCAAAATTTACCAAACTACACACTTTATCATATTTTTCTCTCTACTCAATTGTGATTTTCTTCACAAATGAGAGATCTATTTATAGGAAATCTTTACACATAATCCAAAAATAAAATACATCATTACCTACATCATCACACACTAATTTTCAATATTCAACACCTATTTTTCAACATTCAACATTCACATTTTCAACACAAATATTTTTCACATTTTAAATAATATTTCAACACTCCCCCTTGTGATGATGATCATGATACGATGATGTCTTCATTACGTGTTTTGTACTGCCTCGTTAAAAACCTTACTTGGAAAAACCCATTGAGATAAAAACCATAGTAAGGGAAAAAGAGTGCAGTCACGTAAACTCCCCCTGATGTTGACATGAACAATTCTTCACAAATTTCGTAGATTGCGCATCCCAATATTATATATGTGCTTTCTGAATATTGACGTAGGAAGTGCCTTTGTGAAGAGATCTGATGAGTTTTCACTTGATTGAATGTGACGAACATCAATACATTTATTCTTCTCAAGCTCCTTGGTGAATGCGAAGAACTTAGGAGGAATATGTTTAGTTCTGTCGCTTTTTATGTATCCTTCTTTCATTTGAGCAACACATGCAGCGTTATCTTCATATAGTATCACAGGTTTCTCATCGAATGATAATCCGCATGAGATTTGGATATGTTGGGTCATTGATTTTAACCACACACATTCACGACTTGCTTCATGTAGTGCAATAATCTCAGCATGATTTGATGAAGTAGTTACGAGCGTTTGTTTCTGTGAACGCCAAGAAATTACAGTGCCTCCACGAGTAAATACATATCCAATTTGGGAACGTGCCTTGTGTGGATCAGATAAGTATCCAGCATCAGCATAACCAATCATACTTGAATTAGCATCTTTTGAATACAAAAGTCCCAAGTCTGTCGTTCCTCGTAGATAACGGAATATATGTTTAATTCCGTTCCAGTGTCTCTTTGTTGGATATGTGCTAAATCTTGCCAACAGATTTACGGCAAAAGATATATCAGGCCTTGTACAATTTGTAAGGTACATAAGGGCACCGATGGCACTTAGATATGGTACTTCTGGACCAAGAATATCTTCATCATCTTCACATGGACGGAATGGATCCTTTTCTATGTTTAATGATCTAACAACCATTGGAGTACTTAAAGGATTTGCTTTATCCATATTAAAACGTTTAAGAATCTTTTCTGTATAATTTGTCTGGTGAACAAACATTCCACATTCTTTTTGTTCAATTTGTAAACCCAGACAATACTTGGTTTTTCCAAGATCCTTCATTTCAAATTCTTCCTTCAAGTATGACACAACTTCTTGAATTTCCTTATTCGTTCCAATGATGTTTAAATCATCAACATATACAGCAATAATTACGCATCCGGATGTTGTTTTCTTAATGAAAACACAAGGGCATATTGAATTATTTACATATCCCTTTTTCATCAAGTGATCACTTAGTCGATTATACCACATTCGACCTGATTGCTTTAACCCATATAATGATCTTTGTAATTTCACAGAATAACATTCCCTGGGTTTTGAACTTTGTGCTTCAGGCATCTTAAATCCTTCAGGGATTTTCATATATATATTACTATCAAGTGATCCATATAAGTAAGCTGTAACAACATCCATAAGACGCATTTCTAAATTTTCAGATACCGCCAAGCTAATCAAATACCGAAACGTAATTGCATCCATCACGGGAGAATACGTTTCTTCATAATCAATTCCAGGCCTTTGAGAAAAACCTTGTGCAACAAGTCGAGCTTTATATCTTACTATTTCATTTTTCTCATTTCGCTTTCGAATAAAAACCCATTTGTATCCAACAGGTTTTACACCTTCAGGTGTAAGGACTATAGGTCCAAAAACATTACGTTTATTTAGCGAATCCAATTCAACCTGGATAGCATCTTTCCATTTTACCCAATCCTGTCGATTTTTACATTCACCAAAAGATTTTGGTTCATGATCTTCATTATCATTTATGATGTCGATTGCCACATTATAAGAAAATATATCATCAATTTCTTCTATATCTTTTCGGTTCCATATTTTTCCAGTATTAATGTAATTGATAGATATTTCACGATTCTCGTCAGTTTGTGGTTCTGACAGAACATTTTCATCATCATGTGTTTCTTCAGGAACATCATTATCTATTTTGTGATCATCATGTGTTTCTTCAGGAACATCATTCTCTATTTTGTGATCATCGTGTTTCTCTATGAATTTTATTTTTCGAGGATTTTTATCCTTGGAACCGACTGGCATTCCACGCTTCAGGCGTTTAATGACATCATGAGTATTTTCAATTTGTTTCTTTGGAATTTCAATTCGAGCAGGGGCATTTGCAGCATGTATATATGATTTAGTTACCCCTTTTGTGTCTGCAAATGCATCTGGTATTTGATTTGCTATTCTTTGCAAGTGTACAATTTGTTGTACATCATTTTCACATTGTTTTGTTCTTGGATCCATATGTAACAATGATGATACATACCACGTAATTTTCTTTTCGGTATGTTTCTGTTCTCCCCCTAACATTGGGAAGATTTCCTCATTAAAATGACAATCAGCAAAACGTGCTGTGAACACGTCGCCTGTCTGAGGTTCAAGATATCGAATGATTGATGGACTATCATAACCGATATAAATTCCAACCTTTCTCTGAGGTCCCATTTTCTTTCGTTGTGGTGGTGCAATAGGCACATACACCATACATCCAAAAATTCTCAGATGAGAAATGTCTGGTTCTTTACCAAATGCAAGCTGCAATGGGGAGTATTTATGATATGCACTTGGTCTGATACGAATTAATGCAGCAGCATGTAAAATTGCATGTCCCCATATAGAAATAGGGAGCTTTGTTTCATAATCATTGGTCTAGCAATCATTTGCAGACGTTTAATCAATGATTCAGCCAATCCATTCTGTGTATGTACATGAGCAACATGATGCTCAACAATGATTCCCATAGACATACAATAATCATTGAAAGTCTGGGAAGTAAATTCACCAGCATTATCAAGTCTAATTTTCTTGATTGTATAATCGGGAAATTGATTCCTCAATTTTATTATTTGAGCAAGTAATCTTGCAAATGCAACATTTCGAGTTGACAATAAACATACATGTGACCATCTGCTGGAGGCATCAATCAATACCATAAAGTATCTGAATGGTCCACATGGTGGATGGATTGGTCCACAAATATCACCCTGAATACGTTCAAGAAACATTGGTGATTCAGTTTGGATTTTGGTTGGTGATGGTCTTATAATAAGTTTTCCGAGAGAACATGCTTTACATTGAAACTTATTATTCTGAAAGATCTTCTGGTCTTTCAATGGATGACCATGTGTATTTTCTATAATTCTTCGCATCATTGTTGAACCAGGATGTCCTAATCGATCATGCCAATTGATCAGTATTGAAGAATTATCAACTACCATGTTTGATTCAATTGGACTTATATATGTATAATGCAATCCAGTAGGTAGCATTGGTAGTTTTTCAACTACATATTTCTTTCCTGATTTATATGTGGTAAGACACATATATTTCTCATTCCCTTCATTCATTGTTTGAGTATCATACCCATGGGAATATATATCATTAAAACTCAACAAATTTTTTTTCGATTGTGGTGAATATAAAGCATCATTGATCAAAAATTTTGTACCATTAAGTAACAAAAATTGTGCTTTACCACAACCTTTAATCAAGTCTACAGGACCTGATATTGTATTCATCATTGTTTTTGTTGGTTTTAGTTCCAAGAAATATCTTTTATCTCGGAGGATAGTGTGCGTTGTACCACTATCAGGTATGCAAACTTCATCTTTGTTCATAGTATTTTCCATATTTGAACTTCAAAAAAATATGCAATGAAATAAAATTACTGACAATACATTTATAAAAATACAATACAATACATATGCCAAAATATAACACACGATAAAATATTATCATACAATTACATGAAAAATAAAATGTTTTACATATTTATTCCACCCGCAAATTGATCATTGTCTGAGAAATCAATCAGAAAATCTCCAGCATCAAAATGAGTTGAATTACTCAAAGGTTCACTGTTTTCAGCGAAGTTGGTCTCCTTTTCTTTCCCCTTTATTGATTCTTTATAAAGTTTGCAAAGGTGCTCAGGGGCTCGACAAATACGGGACCAATGTCCTGGAGTACCACATCTGAAACAAGAACTTTCAAATCTTTTTGAGTGATTTTCATTTACACTCATGTTCTCTTGATGCCTTTTCGGTGGATGATTTGGGACGTTCGTTTGAGATGAGTTATTGAAGTAACTATCTCGATTATTTTCAAAACCACGGCCGCGTACACGACCACGACTATTTCCACGTCCCCGACCACGTCCACGACCACGACCACGACCTCGATTTCGTCCTCGACCAAAATCTTGTCTATAACTTTGATTTTGGTTGCCAGATTTAAATTCATTTTTGCTTACGACATTTGCTTCAGGAAATGCCGTTGAACCAGTAGGTCGTGCCTGATGATTTCTCATTAATAGCTCGTTATTCTTTTCCGCCACAAGGAGACAGGCGATAAGTTCAGAATATCTCAAAAATCCACGCACTCTATATTGTTGTTGTAGAGTTATATTCGATGCGTGAAAAGTGGAAAATGTTTTCTCAAGCTTTTCCAATTCTGTAATCTCGTGCCCACAAAATTTCAACTGCGAGATTATTCTATACATCGCCGAGTTGTAATCGCTGACTTTTGTAAAGTCTTGGAATCTTAACGTATTCCATTCATCCCTAGCGATCGGAAGTATAACTTCCCTTATATGTTCGAATCTTTCTTTTAATCCCTTCCATAAAGCCATGGGATCTTTTTCAGTCATATATTCACATTTTAATCCATCGTCGAGATGTCGACGCAAAAATATCATGGCTCTTGCCTTTTCTTGTGATGTGCATATGCCATTTTCTTTTATGGTCTCATTTAGACCTAATGACTCAAGATGCATTTCTACATCGAGAGTCCATGGCATATAATTTTTCCCAGTAATGTCAAGAGCGATGAATTCGAGCTTTGTCAAGTTTGCCATGGTGGTACTAAAAATCACGATGCATTTTATTAGTTAATGAATATTGCAATACAAAGTAATGGATAAACAACAAGTACAAGTATTCGTAAAAATAAAGAAAACACACGAGGAGGATATTCTCCGATAAATACAAGACTCGTGAGTATGATAACTAAAATAATTAAAAATAACCTTGCGAAAGCCATCTTCTTTTTTTCTCCGAAAATTTGATGAAAAATAATTTTTAGAGAAGAAGAGAAAGTTGGGGTGATTGAATGAGTTTGAGAGATCATATTTATAGGGCAAAAACTAGCCGTTTTGTTACCGTTTATGACCGTTGGTGAATAAAAGAATAAATGTATGTATTTGTATAATTTTATGGTAATAATATGGTATATATAATATTAGACATGTTTAAATAATTATATATATCATATCATAATATTATAACGACTGTCATAATTTATTTTGTTTAAAAACCTTATAGGCTTTTATACTTGTCGTATCCCTTGCCGGGAGTGTGGGATGTCGTCTTAACATCCTCCCAGGATTTATAACAAGTTTATGAAAAATTTATTTTTATTATTTCTAATAATAACATTATATTGTATATTAAATAAATACACAATAAACAAATAACAGTAAAATAAATATAATTACTTTTGTTACCTTTTTCTTCTGTTTGGAGCTTGGAAAAATATGTAGGACTTTTAGAGCTTCGTGCTGATAACGTGTTGTGAAAAAGTAAAAATTTATGGTAAAAAGTAAAAATCTCAAACTCTCAAAATTTACCAAACTACACACTTTATAATATTTTTCTCTCTACTCAATTGTGATTTTCTTCACAAATGAGAGATCTATTTATAGGAAATCTTTACACATAATCCAAAAATAAAATACATCATTACCTACATCATCACACACTAATTTTCAATATTCAATACCTATTTTTCAACATTCAACATTCACATTTTCAACACAAATATTTTTCACATTTTAAATAATATTTCAACAAAAATAAACGATATATGCAATTATGCATGTTAAGAATGTCAAAAAACCCACTACAAGAAAAATGTCCTACGACAACGGTTAAAAACCGTTGTTGTAGCCTTTTTAGAACTGTTGTTAAAGCCCATATTGTTAAAAGCTTTGCTCAAAGACAACCGTTGTATCCTGTTGTTGTAGGTACAATTTGCGACGGTTTTTTAAAACCGTCAGATTTAATATTTGCGACGGATTTATAGAAAACCGCCGCTAAAATTAGCGACAGTCCGATGAATTTGTCGCTAAAACTAACGACGGGCTGCATGAATTCCGTCGCTCACATTAGCGAGTATTTTTCCATGATTTTCGCCGCTATTATTTTAGGTAAAATAAAAAAAAAATTTACCATACAAACAATATTCTTGATCTTAACTAATATTTAAAAATTTACCCTAAATTAAAGCGAAACACTTAATCCTAAATAGAAACTAAAATTGTGTAAGAGATAAAAAATTTAAGTATTGTGAAATGGTAAAATTGTGTAAGAGAGAAAATTTTAAGTGTTATGAGGTGGGTGTGGAAAATGGATGGAAAATGCTGGTATTTATAGAGAAAATTGTGCGACGATATCACCTAAACCCGTCGCTAGTAGACGGTATTACCTAAACCCATCGCTACTAGCGATGGTTTTAGTTAATACCGTCGCGAATTATGGCGGTAATTTCAAATTTTGAATTTTGGCGACGGTTTGACTAATACCTGTCGCTATATTTCGCGACGGTTACACTAGAACCGTCGCTAAAGTTAGCCACGGTTAAAGTAAAACCGTCGCTATGTGAAAAAATTCAACGGGTTTAATTTTAACCGTCACTAAATTTAGCTACGGTTGGGGAAAAACCGTCACAATTGTAAAATAGCGACGGTTTGGAAAAAACCGTCGCTAATATTAGCGACGGTTTTAGAGAAACCGTCGCTAAAATATTTCAAACAACACTTCTACCAACAACGTATTTACAAAATCGTTGTCGATTGTCCAAAAAAACACACTAATAGACAACAGTTCATAGAACCGTTGTTATAAATGCTCAAAGACAACGATTTTATAGAACCGTTGTCATTGACCCTAAAAACTGTTGTCTTTGACCCTCAAAAGACAACTGTTTTATAAAACCGTTGTCTTTTGCTTAAGAAAAGGGTCTATGACAACGGTTTTCACTAAAACTGTTGTCAAAATTTTTTTAACAACGGTTTTAGTAAAAATCGTTTTCGTATGTGTGTTGTTGATTAAGAAATTTCTTGTAGTGACTAGTTATGTTTTCCATTTCATTAAAATTTTCCCATTGTGTGATCGTATGTCATTGCTGATGTATTTTGATGTAGTTTTTCGATAATAACTTATTAGTCCGAGTTCACATTTTTGTGGGAAAAATTGTTTCTTCCCGTCTTTATGTTTAGTTATTTGCAATTTTGATTTTAATGAGATCTAATCTGATATAGTTATTTCTGAAATTTTCATTTTTTTATATGGAAGAGGATACATGAAAAATTAATAAAGTTGCAAAAAAACTAAATAATATGCTAAAAATTAAACTTGACACCACAAAGAAGCAACATTGCAAAGATATAAACAAAAAAATATCAAATTTATAATTTTTCCGATTTTGATGATGCATTTATCTTTCTCCAACACTACCTCCTGTATACTCTTCAAACTCAACCTCCAATTTATCATGTTTTCGCTTTCTCAATGCCTTCTCGAGAACTTTACTACAAGATTGTCTTCTCCATGTGGTTTGTCTGCCTCCTCCATCTCCTCTAGGTCCACCCTATCTAGTACAAGAATTACTAGCATTCAAAGTAGACATCCTCTAAAAAATATATAAGAAAAATTAATAATACGAATAAATGAATGGCATCAGAAATAATGAAATAAATGGACAATTATATAATGAATGGATAACCAAGCATAATATGAAATATATATATTTCTTACTTATTCATACGTTGTGTCGTTATTTTCATTTTCTATACTATCAACCTCGTCAATTTCAACAGTACCATCATATTGTTCATGTGGGGACCCGGAATCTAATCATGTTCTTAATCATCATTGGGGACTAATTAATCAATTATAAAACAGGGTCTAAAATTTTTCTAAATTACACAGCGGAAACGTAATGTAATTTAATCAAATTACATATTAAACATGAACATACAAATCTTGTGTTATCTACAAGAATTCAACTAGGTTCAACTACACATCAGTGCTGAATCCTATGTTGCTTCGAAGCCCGGATCTCCACGCTATCTAATCTTCTCTCATCCTCTTCTTGACCCTGATCCAGCCCCACCTGTTGTCATGCACACATACAAACAAGACAACAGCCGGATAACTCCGGTGAGATATAAATATCCCAGTATAAACAATGTAAACATGCAGTCATATAAAAGCATATACGAAAGCATATAAGAATTATTCATAACATGTCCCAAATCAGAAACATAAATTCATATCAAACATTCACTAATCATGAATGGCATAAACAATGTAAATCAACATGTCATATCAGACTCAACTCAACCGACGCGTCGTCTCAGACTCGACTCAACTCTATCCTAGGGATCCCGATGTCTGAATAATAATAATTATACCGAACCTCAGTCGATAGGAATGAATCAATCCCTAACGGCATCGATATAATTCATATATCCAGTGTCTGGGCAAATCAGCCGCAGAATTGACGAATCAGTCAAGAATTAGGCGAATCAGCCAATAACCAGACGAATCAGCCTGTAATTTAAGCGAATCAGCTTAAGTTTAGACGAATCAGTCAATAACCAGACGAATCAGCCGGTGACTAGGCGAATCAGCCTATGACTCAACGACTCAGTAATCAATACATACAGTTATTATCTAAGCAAATCAATCAATGAATAGCGAATCAGTAGTCATTACATGCAGTGGCTATAAATCAATAGACAACACACATCAATCTCATCAATTACAAGAATCAATGTAATAAACTAAGTATGTGATTTAGGAAAACTCGAGTCAAACCTTCCTCGAGTTGTGCAATCCCAACTCAACATTAATTTATACCTTTCTTGTTGTCGCTCTGATACAATCGAAGTCTTGATTCAACGTCTGTCACTGTTCAATCTGGCAATGACAATATCAATATTCTGTATCAATATTCTAATCAACTCAAAACATCTCTGTTTTATCAAATTCTGACGGTACAACCGTACCATCTTACGATACTGATAATACTATATCCGTCTATATCAATTCCAATCATTTACAATCAACCACTGTACCAATCTGGTATCAATTCTAGTCAATTTCATTATGAAATTCATAACAATTCCATATTCAGTCCGTTTCTTAATCTGCTTCGATTCTACGCTGTCTGACATGTCAAGAACAACATATATGACGTGTATTCAATTCTAACAACATCATATTTCCAAAACATGTCCAAACGTAATAAAACTTACGTCCGTAGTAGCTTGTGTTGCTAGGGAACACGGTGCCGTACTCGGATTCAAGTTTGGACGGACGGATCAAAATATAAAGGCGTAAGGATTTCTTCGAAAGTTTCTCTGAGCCCTTCCTCGATTTCCCTTCTTATTTGCTGAGGAAGGAGACGTGTTATATACATATATATATCAAGTTTGCATGTAGGAGAAACGTGGCGTTTTTCCACCAATTGCAGTCGGCGCTCGAGCGGTGCAAATCTACCGCTCGAGCGCGGTAGGTTCTGTCCATGCTCTTCCGGAATACACCTTTGGCGCTCGGGCGGTCAAAAACTACCGCCCGGGCGCCAAGTCTTCTGCCCGAGACAATTTCTTGATGCACACTGGCGCTCGAGCGGTCACTTCCTACCGCTCGGGCGCCAGACTTTTTGTCCAATTCTTGTATAAGTCATATACTTGGCCCCGTTCGGTCTCGGCATTATGCATCTATAATCATATCAGTTCATCATCAATAAATCATCTTAGATTACGTTAATCATCTCAGATTACGGTAACCAAATCCTTGGGCATTACAGTTCATCATATTCTTCTAATGTGTCGTCTTCAAAATCGTAATCATCAACTATAAAATCACCTATGTTGTGCAACAAAAGATCGATAGCCATAACCTCGGTTGGTTCAACATCATCACGATGGAAGCTGACATTCTCTAACTCCGGTAATTCTACCACCAATTGCAGTTATTGTGAATTAATCTCTTGCACTACGTGAGAATCTATAATAGTTCTGTCAACATCATTTTCAACTTTAACATTTGGATAGTCCCACAGATTATGTGGGGCATAAGCCTGCACCAATTACCAATTCTTTTAGGAGAAAATGTTAGAATAAAATCTGGGAATCATGTGAAAAACAAATAATTTCTTATGATGAATTTACTTATGGTCAATCAATTAGTCTAACTCATCGAGAAGGTTTAAAAATATTTAAAGATCTAAAATTACAAAAACATTTAAAATTGAAAATAAAAAGAACAAAACACGAATTAAGAACTTTATGTCGACAATTCTATATAAATCATAATAATCCATCTCATTCTAAATGCCTGGTAAACTTTAGTGAATCTCATAAAAAAACCATATAGAAATTTTTTAAATACAATAAGAAAAATTCTAAATCAAAAGAAGAATTTTATAATAAACTTTATAAAAAAATTAAAAATTCCAAACAATATCGTAAAAAAATCCTTTAAATATTTTGAATGTTACAAATGTCATAAAAAAAAGGTATACTGTTAATTATTGTAGATTAAATTAACAAATAAATCAATGAGAATTAAATGAAGAAATATTAAATAAAATTTCTAATCTCTTAATTGATTTTTCTGAATCTTAATATTCAGAATTTGAAAATTTTTCTTCTAAATCTAAATTGAAAATGGATTTTTACAAATAGATGAATTAATTACATCTAATAACGAATCTGGAAAACAAATTAATAAGATTTCAAACTATCAACAATTCCTTTTCGCTATTCTGGAAAAACATAAATGATCCCAATATTCAAAAGGATTATCTTGATAAAATTTTAAAATCTCTCAAAGAAAATAAAGAAGAAAAATTGTTGGATCGGGAAAGAGTTTAGACGTAACTCTTTGAAAATATTTGTTCTTTAAATTTGGTTTCTCTCAAACGGTCAGAAGTATGAACCGCGTAAAAAGTGCGGAAGACGGTTCAATATTTCTAATGATATTTTCAACCGGTTAACACACTAAACAACAGGATATAGTACGAAGTGTGAAAAGTAAGAACACGAGATTTTTATCGATTTTCGGAGATAAACTCTTATGTCACCCCTTCTTCCTCTGTAGGAAGGATTCCACTAAAAGACTGTCTTTACAAAACTCTTTGCAACAGGCCACTCCAATCAGTACTTATCACATTTCCTGTTTTTGAACTCTGAGTGATCACTTTACACTTATGGAAATTAAGAACCCTCCGTTCACCTGACACTTTTATAAATTAGATAAACAAAAGGTAATTGATGCAAATAAACTATCTAGATTTTGGTAGCACGGTGCTTGAGTGAGCGAAAGAGATATGTGATATTTGATTGCGCTCAGATTCTTAAAGTATGAAGACTTGAAAGATTCACGCTTTTGAAAGCTTGATGGTTATGTCTCTCGTTGTTATCGTGCATCTACTCTTGCATACTTCCAGCTTCCCTTATATAAGATGTCATTCCAATGGTTAAAAACCTGAGCGACATTAACTTGTAACCTTGGAATAATGTGTCACTATCAGCTGCGACTTCATTAAATGTTCTTCAGCAATACATTTAATGTTCTCTTTTCTAGGATAGTGACTCAAATGCATATCAATCTTGAGATTTGTGCATAACATGATTGACTTGTAGTGGTGCAAACCTATTTGAGTGTTTTGAACCGGTCAGAGAATGTCTTTCATTACGTGAGCAATAAATGGCTATTTAATGACTTTGACATAAGGTTATTCGAACAGCCGGTTGAAAAACGGTTGAGATGATTGGCGGTCTGAACACTATAACCAATTGAACCATTACCTATTATATATAAAACTTTGCAGCCGTTTCCTGAAATAGTGAAGTGCTATTTTGATTTTATCGATCACCAAACTTTTTGAGTAATAATAATAATTTCTTAAAAATTTCTCTTTTTTTGGTGATGACGAAACCCAGCTAAAGAACTATACACAAGTTTACAGATAATTGTACCAGCTAAGTAACTTCGTCGGGTAAAGATAAAAAGTTGTATTTCATTGAGTAGATGAAATTACAAACTCCGGTAAAAATTAGCAGAGACATCTTAATCAAATACAATGCGTTAACCTTTCTTTTGTCCTTGGATTTTTTTAGCTTGTTCTGTTTTGGCACGCTCTGCAATCCTCTTCCTAACTGATTCTCCTGCTTTCAAAAACTCCTTTTGCCGCTCTCTTTCCCCCTTTTTGACATACAATGGACAAGAAAGTGCATGATTTCAGTAAGTTGTGCTCCTTGGGCATCCATGTGTTGATCAACGTGTACTTTAAGACGAGATATTTGTCCTGAAAGCTAAGTGCACATGTTGAAATGTGAGGAGTTGTGCCTGTCTTGCCAAAGGGTAACACTTGTATGAATGGCAGAAAATTCCTTTGAGAGATCAAACTTCAATGATTGAAAAGCGTCTTTCAGATCAAAATGCTTGCGGTTAAGAGCAAGAATCGATTGATCCATGGTTGTAAGTCTGTCTAAAATCTTCCTCTGAGGGTCACACAAGTACTGATTTACTTGTTCCCGTTGAGATAATAAATTCAATGAGTTGAATTTATAAGAAATAAGTTTGATATGATCAATCGATAAACTTATAAATAAATTTTATAAAAGCTTATACAAATTTTGAGAGTATGACGGCTAAAACAGTCAGAAGGAGTACACATGCGTTATTTATACATTGGTGATCCCGAAATTAAAGTGTGCCTCATAGTATCAAATAAGTTGAATATTGTCACATCGATGATGTTGGATCATCGATCGAGATTATAATGATATTAATATAATGGGAGCATAGATCATGGGCTTGTAAGAGTATAAGCTTATCATGTTAATTTTTTAGAGTTCAAATAGACTTTGATAATTAAGTTGTATTTTAATAGAATTAAAATATAGCACATTAATTTTTTATTAAATATGATATTGATTTACGTAATATGAAAATACTCATGATACCATAATTTTAAAAACTTGCACACAAAGAAAAATAATATTGATGCATGATATTATAAGAAATATATGCAATATTCGAGATTGACCATGATATGAGGTGCATTTTTTTTTTGGAATATATAATTAAGTTAATTAATTAGATTAATTAAGTAAATAAATGATTAGAAAATAATAATAAGAATTGGATTCTTATTAAGGTAACAAGCATCCGAGAGTCTTTTTTGAGATATATAAAAATTGGTTCTTCTCAAGGTTTAATCAAAGGTTGCTCTCGAAATACCTTTGGTTTTGTAAGAAAAATTCGGCCACTCCTAGTTTGAGAGTTATGTCGGTTTTTAATGTTCTATCTCTACGCGAAATATCTTATATTTTTCTAGCGCAATTTAGAAGAGAAATAAATATTCCAATCGTGGACCAGATTAGTAGATCGAAGAACGTTCCTAGGGATTTATAACAAGAGCTACGTCCGCTAATACCGGAGTAGTTTAAGCCAAGTGAAATTTTTCCTAAAGGTAAAATTTTCTAACTCCCTATGAATGTTTATTTAATTTTAACCATACGAGTGTGCAAAGAAAATTTTGAATTTGAAAATATAAATTTTTAACTTCAGCAACGATCTGGACATGAGAAAACCGATATCCCAACACAGAGTTACGAATCCAGTTACAATTCCAGCAATGGAGATCCAAAATGTAAAAAACTGTGGAGCTGGAGGTAGGGGTGACATGGGGGCAGATGACACGTCCGTCTTGGATGGGAAAACAAAAGATCCATCACTTCCGTTATAAACATTAAACATCTAAATTCCATCCTATAGAAAATTATTAAAAATAATAACAACAAACTTACTTGGCTCTACTCTAGGTAGAAAACCAAGGCCCCCCAAAAGTGCAATTATCAGGGGACGAATCCTTGTAACAAATTGAATTGAAGATGTACGAAGCACGTCTATAATAACCCCCTCCTAAGAAACATCGCTCATTATGTTGGATATCAAAACAAGAACTTTCTATGCCATTGAAGCATATATTTTTGCAATTCTTTGATAACCGTCTGTAGCGGGATAGGAGGTATTGTAACACACCAATGTGGCTGCCCTGCAATTGAGAAGGAATAAACTAATGTACGAAAAAGAAACCAATAGTCCAAGAAAGTAACTTTACAAATCGATCAATTACCTGAAGTAGTCTGCACATTCAAGAAAACATTCTGCACAAGGAACACAATAAACAAAAATCTGCGATGGGAAGCTGAAAAAAAAAAATTCATGTTTTGAAACAATACTAGCCTAGGAAAAACTTGTTTTTGCATCATTTTGCCATCGACACAAAATATCTTCTATTTTCCTAGCGCAATTTAGAAGAGGAATAAATATTCCACTCATGGACCGTATAAGTAAATCGAACAAAGTTCGTAGAGATTTACAACAAGAGCTAATTCCGCCAATGTCGGGGTAGTTTGAGCCAAATGAAAATTTCGCTAAAGTTAAATTTTCTAACTACCTATAAATGTTTATTTAATTACGAGTGTGCAAAGAATATTTTGAATTTGAAAATATAAATTTTTAACTTCAGCAGCGATCTGGACACGAGAAAACCGATATCCCAACACAGAGTTACGAATGCAGTTACAATTCAAGCAATGGAGATCCAAAACGTAAAAAAGGTGGAGTTGGAGGTGGGGATGGTAGGGGGCGGATGACACGTCTGTCTTGGATGGAAAAACAAAAGATCCATCAATTCCATTATAAACATTAAACATCTAAATTCCATCCTATAGAAAATTATAAAAAATAATAACAACAAACTTAATTGGCTCTACTCGAGATAGAAAACCAAAGCCCCCAAATGTGCAATTATCAGGGGACGGATCCTTGTAAAAAATTGAATTGAAAAAGTACGAAACATGTCTATAATAACCCCCTCCTAAAAAGCATCGCTCATTATGTCGGATATCAAAACAAGAACTTTCTATGCCATTGAAGCATATATTTTGCAGTTCTTTGATAACCGTCTGTAGCGGGATAGGAGGCATTGTAACACACCAATGTGGCTGCCCTGCAATTGAGAAAGAATAAACTAATGTACGAAAAGAAACCAATAGTCCAAGAAAGTATTTTACAAATCGATCAATTACCTGAAGTAGTCTGCACATTCAAGAAAACATTCTGCACAAGGAACACAATAAACAAAAATCTGCGACGGGAATCTGAAAAAAAAAATTCATGTTTTGAAACAATATTAGCCTAGGAAAAACTAGTTTTTGCATCATTTTGCCATCTACACAAAATATCTTCTATTTTCCTATCGCAATTTAGAAGAGAAATAAATATTCCAGTTGTGGACCGTATCAGTAAATCGAGCAAAGTTCGTAGAGATTTACAACAAAACTATGTCTGCCAATGCCGGAGTAGTTTGAGCAAAGTGAAAATTTCGCTAAAATTAAATTTTCTAACTACCTATAAATGATTATTTAATTTAAACCATACGAGTGTGCAAAGAAAATTTTGAATTTGAAAATAAAAATTTTTAACTTCAGCAGCGATCTGGACACGAGAAAACCGATATCACAACACAGAGTTACGAATGGAGTTACAATTCCAACAATAGAGATCCAAAACGTAAAAAGGGTGGAGTTGGAGTTGGGGGTGGTTGGGGGGCGGATGACACGCCCGTCTTGGATAGGAAAACAAAAGATCCATCACCTCCGTTATAAACATTAAACATCTAAATCCATCCTATAGCAAATTATTAAAAATAATAACAACAAACTTACTTGGCTCTACTTTTGGTAGAAAACCAAGGCCCCCAAAGGTGCAATTATCTGGGGACGGATCCTTCTAAAAAATTTATTGAACGCGAACGAAGCACGTCTATAATAACCCATTCCTAAGAAACATCGGCCATTCTGTTGGATATCAAAAAAAAAGAACATTCTTTGACATTGATGCATATAATTTGCAGTTCTTTGAGAACCGTCAGTAGCGGGATAGGAGGCATTGTAACAAACCAATGTGGATGCCCTGCAGTTGAGAAGGAATAAACTAATGTACGAAAAATAAACCAATAGTCCAAGAAATTACTTTACAAACCGATAAATTACCTGAAGGAGTCCGCAGATTCAAGAAAACATTCTGCACGAGGAACACAATGAACAAAAATCTGCCCTGAGATTCTGAAAAAAAAAAAATTTCATGTTTCGAAACAATATTAGCCTAGGAAAAACTAGTTTTTGCATCATTTTACCATCTACGCAAAATATCTTCCACTTTCCTAGCGCAATTTAGAAGAGGAATAAATATTCCAGTCGTGGACCGTATCAGTAAATCGAACAAAGTTCGTAGAGATTTACAACAAGAACTAAGTCTGTCAATGCCGGAGTAGTTTGAGCCAAGTGAAAATTTCGCTAAAATTATATTTTCAAACTACCTATAAATGTTTATTTAATTTAAACCATACGAGTGTGCAAAGAAAATTTTGAATTTGAAAATATAAATTTTTAACTTCAGCAGCGATCTGGACACAAAAAAACAGATACCCCAACACAGAGTTACGAATGCAGTTACAATTTCAGCAATGGAGATCCAAAACGTAAAAAGGGTGGAGGTGGGGGTGGCAGGGGGTGGATGACACGCCCGTCTTGGATAGGAAAACGAAAGATCCATCACCTCCGTTATAAACATTAAACATCTAAATCCATCCTATAGCAAATTATTAAAAATAATAACAACAAACTTACTTGGCTCTACTCTTGGTAGAAAACCAAGGCCCCCAAAGGTGCAATTATCTTGGGACGGATCCTTCTAAAAAATTTATTGAACGCGAACGAAGCACGTCTATAATAACCCCTTCCTAAGAAACATCGGCCATTCTGTTGGATATCAAAAAAAAGAACATTCTTTGACATTGATGCATATAATTTTCAGTTCTTTGAGAACCGTCTGTAGCGGGATAGGAGGCATTGTAACAAACCAATGTGGATGCCCTGCAGTTGAGAAGGAATAAACTAATGTACGAAAAATAAACCAATAGTCCAAGAAAGTTACTTTACAAACCGATAAATTACCTGAAGGAGTTTGCAGATTCAAGAAAACATTCTGCACGAGGAACACAATGAACAAAAATCTGCACTGAGAATCTGAAAAAAAAAATTTCATGTTTCGAAACAATATTAGCCTAGGAAAAACTAGTTTTTGCATCATTTTACCATCTACGCAAAATATCTTCCATTTTCCTAGCGCAATTTAGAAGAGGAATAAATATTCCAGTCGTGGACCGTATCAGTAAATCTAACAAAGTTCGTAGAGATTTACAACAAGAACTAAGTCTGTCAATGCCGGAGTAGTTTGAGCCAAGTGAAAATTTCGCTAAAATTAAATTTTCTAACTACCTATAAATGTTTATTTAATTTAAACCATACGAGTGTGCAAAGAAAATTTTGAATTTGAAAATATAAATTTTTAACTTCAGCAGCGATATGGACACGAGAAAACCGATATCCCAACATAGAGTTACGAATGCAGTTACAATTCCAGCAATGGAGATCCAAAACGTAAAAAGGGTGGAGGTGGGGGTGGCAGGGGGGCGGATGACACGCCCGTCTTGGATAGGAAAACAAAAGATCCATCACCTCCGTTATAAACATTAAACATCTAAATCCATCCTATAGCAAATTATTAAAAATAATAACAACAAACTTACTTGGCTCTACTCTTGGTAGAAAACCAAGGCCCCCAAAGGTGCAATTATCTGGGGACGGATCCTTCTAAAAAATTTATTGAACGCGAACGAAGCACGTCTATAATAACCCCTTCCTAAGAAACATCGGCCATTCTGTTGGATATAAAAAAAAAGAACATTCTTTGACATTGATGCATATAATTTGCAGTTCTTTGAGAACCGTCAGTAGCGGGATAGGAGGCATTGTAACAAACCAATGTGGATGCCCTGCAGTTGAGAAGGAATAAACTAATGTACGAAAAATAAACCAATAGTCCAAGAAAGTTACTTTACAAACCGATAAATTACCTGAAGGAGTCTGCAGATTCAAGAAAAAATTCTGCACGAGGAACACAAGGAACAAAAATCTGCCCTGAGATTCTGAAAAAAAAAAAATTTCAGGTTTCGAAACAATATTAGCCTAGGAAAAACTAGTTTTTGCATCATTTTACCATCTACGCAAAATATCTTCCACTTTCCTAGCGCAATTTAGAAGAGGAATAAATATTCCAGTCGTGGACCGTATCAGTAAATCGAACAAAGTTCGTAGAGATTTACAACAAGAATTAAGTCTGTCAATGTCGGAGTAGTTTGAGCCAAGTGAAAATTTCGCTAAAATTAATTTTCTAACTACCTATAAATGTTTATTTAATTTAAACCATACGAGTGTGCAAAGAAAATTTTGAATTTGAAAATATAAATTTTTAACTTCAGCAGCGATCTGGACACGAGAAAACAGATATCCCAACACAGAGTTACGAATGCAGTTACAATTCCAGCAATGGAGATCCAAAACGTAAAAAGGGTGGAGGTGGGGGTGGCAGGGGGGCGGATGACACGGCCGTCTTGGATAGGAAAACAAAAGATCCATCACCTCCGTTATAAACATTAAACATCTAAATCCATCCTATAGCAAATTATTAAAAATAATAACAACAAACTTACTTGGCTCTACTCTTGGTAGAAAACCAAGGCCCCCAAAGGTGCAATTATCTGGGGACGGATCCTTCTAAAAAATTTATTGAACGCGAACGAAGCACGTCTATAATAACCCCTTCCTAAGAAACATCGGCCATTCTGTTGGATATAAAAAAAAAAGAACATTCTTTGACATTGATGCATATAATTTGCAGTTCTTTGAGAACCGTCAGTAGCGGGATAGGAGGCATTGTAACAAACCAATGTGGATGCCCTGCAGTTGAGAAGGAATAAACTAATGTGCGAAAAATAAACCAATAGTCCAAAAAAGTTACTTTACAAACCGATAAATTACCTGAAGGAGTCTGCAGATTCAAGAAAACATTCTGCACGAGGAACACAATGAACAAAAATCTGCCCTGAGAATCTGAAAAAAAAAAATTTCATGTTTCGAAACAATATTAGCCTAGGAAAAACTAGTTTTTGCATCATTTTACCATCTACGCAAAATATCTTCCATTTTCCTAGCGCAATTTAGAAGAGGAATAAATATTCCAGTCGTGGACCGTATCAGTAAATCGAACAAAGTTCGTAGAGATTTACAACAAGAACTAAGTCTGGCAATGCCGGAGTAGTTTGAGCCAAGTGAAATTTCGCTAAAATTAAATTTTCTAACTACCTATAAATGTTTATTTAATTTAAATCATACGAGTGTGCAAAGAAAATTTTGAATTTGAAAATATAAATTTTTAACTTCAGCAGCGATCTGGACACGAGAAAACCGATATCCCAACACAGAGTTACGAATGTAGTTACAATTCCAGCAATGGAGATCCAAAACGTAAAAAGGGTGGAGGTGGGGGTGGCATGGGGGCGGATGACACGCCCGTCTTGGATAGGAAATGAAAAGATCCATCACCTCCGTTATAAACATTAAACATCTAAATCCATCCTATAGAAAATTATTAAAAATAATAACAACAAAATTACTTGGCTCTACTCTTGGTAGAAAACCAAGGCCCCCAAAGGTGCAATTATCTGGGGACGGATATTTCTAAAAAAATTTATTGAACGCGAACGAAGCACGTCTATAATAACCCTTTCCTAAGAAACATCGGCCATTCTGTTGGATATCAAAAAAAGAACATTCTTTGACATTGATGCATATAATTTGCAGTTCTTTGAGAACCGTCTGTAGGGGGATAGGAGGCATTGTAACAAACCAATGTGGATGCCCTGCAATTGAGAAGGAATAAACAAATGTACGAAAAATAAACCAATAGTCCAAGAAAGTTACTTTACAAACCGATAAATTACCTGAAGGAGTCTGCAGATTCAAGAAAACATTCTGCACGAGGAACACAATGAACAAAAATCTGCCCTGAGAATCTGAAAAAAAAAATTGCATGTTTCGAAACAATATTAGCCTAGGAAAAACTAGTTTTTGCATCATTTTACCATCTACGCAAAATATCTTCCATTTTCCTAGCGCAATTTAGAAGAGGAATAAATATTCCAGTCGTGGACCGTATCAGTAAATCGAACAAAGTTCGTAGAGATTTACAACAAGAACTAAGTCTGTCAATGCCGGAGTAGTTTGAGCCAAGTGAAAATTTCGCTAAAATTAAATTTTCTAACTATCTATAAATGTTTATTTAATTTAAACCATACGAGTGTGCAAAGAAAATTTTGAATTTGAAAATATAAATTTTTAACTTTAGCAGCGATCTGGACACGAGAAAACCGATATCCCAACACAGAGTTACGAATGCAGTTACAATTCCAGCAATGGAGATCCAAAACGTAAAAAGGGTGGAGGTGGGGGTGGCAGGGGGGCGGATGACACGCCCGTCTTGGATAGGAAAACAAAAGATCCATCACCTCCGTTATAAACATTAAACATCTAATCCATCCTATAGCAAATTATTAAAAATAATAACAACAAACTTACTTGGCTCTACTCTTGGTAGAAAACCAAGGCCCCCAAAGGTGCAATTATCTTGGGACGGATCCTTCTAAAAAATTTATTGAACGCGAACGAAGCACGTCTATAATAACCACTTCCTAAGAAACATCGGCCATTCTGTTGGATATCAAAAAAAGAACATTCTTTGACATTGATGCATATAATTTGCAGTTATTTGAGAACCGTCTGTAGCGGGATAGGAGGCATTGTAACAAACCAATGTGGATGCCCTGCAATTGAGAAGGAATAAACTAATGTACGAAAAATAAACCAATAGTCCAAGAAAGTTACTTTACAAACCGATAAATTACCTGAAGGAGTCTGCAGATTCAAGAAAACATTCTGCACGAGGAACACAATGAACAAAAATCTGCCCTGAGAATCTGAAGAAAAAAATTTCATGTTTCGAAACAATATTAGCCTAGGAAAAACTAGTTTTTGCATCATTTTACCATCTACGCAAAATATCTTATATTTTCCTAGCGCAATTTAGAAGAGGAATAAATATTCCAGTCGTGGACCGTATCAGTAAATCGAACAAAGTTCGTAGAGATTTACAACAAGAATAAGTCTGTCAATGTCGGAGTAGTTTGAGCCAAGTGAAAATTTCGCTAAAATTAAATTTTCTAACTATCTATAAATGTTTATTTAATTTAAACCATACGAGTGTGCAAAGAAAATTTTGAATTTGAAAATATAAATTTTTAACTTCATCAGCGATCTGGACACGAGAAAACCGATATCCCAACACAGAGTTACGAATGCAGTTACAATTCCACCAATGGAGATTCAAAACGTAAAAGAGGTGGAGTTGGAGGTGGGGGTGGCAGGGGGGGCAGATGACACGTCCGTCTTGGATGGGAAAACACAAGATCCATCTATAATTGCCCGAAAATTCGTGTTTGAAAATTTGCAGAAAAATTAAAATTTTCTTTTTAAAATAATCAAAATTGCCTCGTTCACGAACTAAATTGATAAATCAAGTTTAATGTTCAAAATTTGCAACGGAAGAAATTATTTAAAGTAATTCAACACTGATAAAATGTTTGAGCATGAAAAGAACGTAAAACCGATATCCCAACACAGAGTTACGAATGCAGTTACAATCCCAGCAATGGAGATCCAAAACGTAAAAAGGGTGGAGTTGGAGGTGGGGGTGGTATGGGGCGGCTGACACGTCAGTCTTTGATGGGAAAACAACAGATCCATCGCTTCCGTTATAAAAATTAAACATCTAAATTCCACCCTATAGCAAATTATTAAAAATAATAACAACAAACTTACTTGGATCTACTCTAGGTAGAAAACCAAGGCCCCCAAAGGTGCAATTATCAGGGGACGGATCCTTGTAAAAAATTGAAATGAAGACGTACGAAGCACGTCTATAATAGCCCCCTCCTAAGAAACATCGCTCATTATGTTGGATATCAAAACAAGAACTTTCTATGCCATTGAAGCATATATTTTGCAGTTCTTTGATAACCGTCTGTAACAGGATAGGAGGCATTGTAACACCCCAATGTGACTGCTCTGCAATTGAGAAGGAATAAACTAATGTATGAAAAAGAAACCAATTGTCCAAGAAAGTTACTTTAAAAATCGATCAATTACCTGAAGTAGTATGCACATTCAAGAAAACATTCTGCACAAGGAACACAATAAACAAGAATCTGCGACGGGAATATGAAAAAAACATTTCATGTTTTGAAACATTATTAGCTTAGGAAAAACTAGTTTTTGCATCATTTTGCCATCTACGCAAAATATCTTATATTTTTCTAGCGCAATTTAGAAGAGGCATAAATATTCCAATCGTGTACCGTATTAGTAAATCGGACAACGTTCGTAGAGATTTACAACAAGAGCTAAGTCCGCTAACACCAGAGTAGTTTGAACCAAGCGAAAATTTTACTAAAGTTAAAATTTTCTAACTACCTATTAATGTTTATTTAATTTAAACCATACGAGTGTGCAAAGAAAATTTTGAATTTGAAAATATAAATTTTTTACTTCAGCAGCGATCTGGACACGAGAAAACCGATATTCCAACACAGAGTTACGAATGCAGTTACAATTCCAGCAATGGAGATCCAAAACATAAAAGGGGTGGAGTTGGAGGTGGGGGTGGCAGGGGGCGGATGACACGTCCGTCTTGAATGGGAAAACACAAGATCCATCACTTCCGTTATAAACAATAAACATCTAAATTCCATCATATAGCAAATTATTAATAATAATAACAAACTTACTTGGTTCTACTCTTGGTAGAAAACCAAGGCCCGCAAAGGTGCATTTATCAGGGGACCGATCTTTCTAAAAAATTGAATTGAAGACGTACGAAGCACGTCTATAATAACCCCCTCCTAAGAAACATCGGCCATTCTGTTGGATATCAAAACAAGAACTTTCTTTGACATTGATGCATATACTTTGCAGTTCTTTGAGAACCGTCTGTAGCGGAATATGAGGCATTGTAACACACCAATGTGGCTGCCCAGCAATTGAGAAGGAATAAAATAATGTACGAAGAATAAACCAATAGTCCAAGAAAGTAACTTTAGAAACCGATAAATTAACTGAAATAGTATGCACATTCAAGAAAACATTCTGCACAAGGAATACAATGAACAAAAATCTGCCACGAGAGTCCGAAAAAAAATTTCAAGTTTTGAAACAATATTAGCCTAGGAAAAACTAGTTTTTGCATCATTTTGCCATCTACGCAATATATCTTATATTTTTCTAGCGCAATTTAGAAGAGGAATAAATATTTCAATCGTGTACCGTATTAGTTAATCGAAATACGTTCGTAGAGATTTACAACAAGAGCTAAGTCCGCTAATATCGGAGTAGTTTGAGCCAAGTGAAATTTCGCTAAAAGTTAAAATTTTCTAACTACCTATTAATGTTTATTTAATTTAAACCATACGAGTGTGCAAAGAAATTTTTGAATTTGAAAATATAAATTTTTTACTTCAGCAGCGATCTGGACATGAGAAAACTGTTATTCCAACACAGAGTTACGAATGCAGTGACAATTCCAGCAATGGAGATCCAAAACGTAAAAAGGGTGGAGTTGGAGGTGGGGGTGGCAGGGGGGGCGGCTGACACATCCGTCTTGGATGGGAAAACACCAGATCCTTCACCTGCATTATAAATATTAAACATCTAAATTCCACCATATAGCAAATTATTAAAAATAATAACAACAAACTTGCTTGGTTCAACTCTTGGTTAAAAACCAAGGCCCCCAAAGGTGCAATTATCAGGGGACGGATCCTTCTAAAAAATTTAATTGAAGACATACGAAGCACGTCTATAATAACATCATCCTAAGAAACATCAGCCATTCTGTTGGATATCAAAACAAGAACTTTCTTTGCAATTGATGCATATATTTTGCAGTTCTTTGATAACCGTCGGTAGCGGGATAGGAGGCATTGTAACACACCAATGTGGCTGCCCTGCAATTGAGAAGGAATTAATGTACGAAGAATAAACCAATAGTCCAAGAAAGTAACTTTACAAAACGATAAATTACATGAAGGAGTCTGCACATTCAAGAAAACATTCTGCACAAGGAACACAATGAACAAGAATCTGCCCCGGAAATCTGAAAAAAAAAATTTCCAGTTTTGAAACAATATTTGCCTAGGAAAAACTAGTTTTTGCATCATTTTTCCATCTATACAAAATATCTTATATTTTTTAGCGCAATTTATAAGAGGAATAAATATTACAGTCGTGTACCGTATTAGTAAATCGAAGAATGTTCGTAGAGATTTACAACAAGAGCTAAGTTCGATAACACCGGAGTAGTTTGAGCCAAGTGAAAATTTCGCTAAAGTTAAAATTTTCTAACTACCTATGAATGTTTATTTAATTTAAACCATACGAGTGTGCAAAGAATATTTTGAATTTGAAAATATAAATTTTTTACTTCAGCAGCGATCTGGACACGAGAAAACCGATATTCCAACACAGAGTTACGAATGCAGTTACAATTCCATCAATGGAGATCCAAAACATAAAAGGGGTGGAGTTGGAGGTCGGGGTGGCAGGGGGCGGATGACACGTCCGTCTTGGATGGGAAAACACAAGATCCATCACTTCCGTTATAAATATTAAACATCTAAATTCCACCCTATAGCAAATTATTAAAAATAATAACAAAAAACTTACTAGGTTCTACTCTTGGTAGAAAACCAAGGCCTCCAAAGGTGAAATTATCAGGGGACGGATCTTTTAAAAAATTGAATTGAAGACGTACGAAGCACGTCTATAATAACCCCCTCTTAAAAAACATCGGTAATTCTGTTGGATATCAAAACAAGAACTTTCTTTGCCATTGATGCATATACTTTGCAGTTCTTTGAGAACCGTCTGTAGCGGGATAGGAGGCATTGTAACACACCAATGTGGCTGCCCAGCAATTGAGAAGGAATAAACTAATGTACGAAGAATAAACCAATAGTCCAAAATGTAACTTTAGAAACCGATAAATTAACTGAAGTAGTATGCACATTCAAGAAAACATTCTGCACAAGGAACACAATGAACAAAAATCTGCCACGAGAATCTGAAAAAAAATTCAAGTTTTGAAACAATATTAGCCTAGGAAAAACTAATTTTTGCATCATTTTGCCATCTACGCAATATATCTTATATTTTTCTCGCGCAATTTATAAGAGGAATAAATATTCCAGTCGTGTACCATATTAGTTAATCGAACAACGTTCGTAGAGATTTACAACAAGAGCTAAGTCCGCTATATCGGAGTAGTTTGAGCCAAGTGAAAATTTCGCTAAAAGTTAAAATTTTCTAACTACCTATTAATGTTTATTTAATTTAAACCATACGAGTGTGCAAAGAAAATTTTGAATTTGAAAATATAAATTTTTTACTTCAGCAGCGATCTGGACACGAGAAAACCGTTATTCCAACACAGAGTTACGAATGCAGTGACAATTCCAGCAATGGAGATCCAAAACGTAAAAAGGGTGGAGTTGGAGGTGGGGGTGGCAGGGGGGCGGGTGACACGTCCGTCTTGGATGGGAAAACACCAGATCCTTCACCTGCATTATAAATATTAAACATCTAAATTCCACCCTATAGCAAATTATTAAAAATAATAACAAACTTACTTGGCTCAACTCTTGGTTAAAAACCAAGGCCCCCAAAGGTGCAACTATCAGGGGACGGATCCTTATAAAAAATTTAATTGAAGACGTACGAAGCACGTCTATAATAACCCCATCCTAAGAAACATCGCCATTCTGTTGGATATCAAAACAAGAACTTTCTTTGCCATTGATGCATATATTTTTTGCAGTTCTTTGAGAACCGTCGGTAGCGGGATAGAGGAATTGTAACACACCAATGTGGCTGCCCAGCAATTGGGACGGAATAAACTAATGTACGAAGAATAAACCAATAGTCCAAGAAAGTAACTTTAGAAACCGATAAATTACCTGAAGGAGTCTGCACATTCAAGAAAACATTCTGCACAAGGAACACAATGAACAAGAATCTGCCCCGGGAATCTGAAAAAAAAATTTCAAGTTTTGAAACAATATTAGCCTAGGAAAAACTAGTTTATGCAATCCTCTCCCTATAAAGAGCTCTTCGTCAGTTTGAAAACACGTATTCCCATCTGAATGCTTTTGTTGTCAAATATAATACACAAAACTACCGAATTATTTTGCTCAATAATGATGACTTCCAACCACTACCATCAATACATTTAATGTATTTCCTGTATTGTCATTAATTTCTTTGCTGAGATGAATGTCATTGAAGCTCAGGATATCATTCCAAACGGCTGGAGTCGTCTCCCAGAGGTCTCTGTGAAAGTCGGTGTGGGAAGTCAAGTGCTCAAAACCGGGATATTCCCAGCTCGTTCCACAAATCCTATGTGGAACGAAGACTTAGTTTTTGTAGCCGCTGAGCCATTTGAAGAGTAGCTTCTTCTGAATGTTAAGGATTAGGTGCACTCTTCGAAAGACTATGTGTTGGGAAGAATAAGTCTTTCTCTCAGCATGGTTGAGAAGATGTTGGATCACCAAGCTGTGCATTCTCGTTGGTTCAACCCCGAAAAGTTCGGGTTTGGTACGATAGAAGCTGATGGGAGGAATGAACTTGAGGGTGTGCCTTGAAGGTGGATATCATGTACTGGATGAATCAACGATGTGCATAAGCGATCAACAGCAAACAACAAAACAACTTTGGAAACCTCCTGTGGGAATACTTGAAGTAGGAATATTAAATGTACAAGGTACTTCTCCCAATGAAGATGAAGCATGGTAGGAGAAGCACAAATGCCTAAAGACGACCAAAAGTGGGTTCGAACAAGGACCATTCTCAACAGTTTCAGTCCAATATGGAACGAGCAATACGTGTGGGAGGTCTACGATCCAAGCACTGTCATAACATTGGGAGTCTTTGACAATTGTCACTTAGGAACTAAGAAGCCTGGTGCATCTGGTGCAGCACGCAACTCGCGGATTGGAAAGGTTCATATAAGATTATCGACCCTCGAGTCTCATCGTATCTACACAAGTTCTTACCCCCTTCTTGTTTTACACCCTACCCAGTCAAGAAAATGGGTGAAATCCAACTAGCAGTTACATTCACCAGCATGTCCTTATCATACATATTTATGGCCATTCTTTACTCCCAAAAATGCATTACCTGCATCCCTTCATCGTAACAGTGTTTTTATAACCGGACCGTTAATCGAACCGGTCAAGCCTTAAAAAATGGTTCAACCGGTTCAACCGGTTCGACCGGACGGTCGAACCGGATCAATAAAATTAATATTTTATTTATTTTATATAATAAATAAAATAGTAAAATATTGATTATTTATATTTTTATAGTTTTTATTTAATTTTTAAGATGAAAATTACAACAAATATCAAAATAAACATCACTTTTCAAATTCAAAAATCCAAATTACACATAACATGTAACCAAATAGTGATGACCAAGTTTAAGTGCCCAAGTAAACATCAAGATTAATTATAAAAAAAGTAGTAAACATCAAGTTTCTTATTAAAAAAAGTAACCAAATAGTGATGACCAAGTTTAAGTGTCCAAATAAACATCAAGATTAATTATAAAAAAAGTAGTAAACATCAAGTTTCTTATAAAAAAAAAGTGTTAGTAAAACCGTCGCTATTTAGCGACGGTTATTCTTAACCGTTGCTATATAGCGACGGATTTTGAAATAACCGTCGCCGATCTCTGGACAATTTTTTTATAATTTCACAGACCCGGCCGGTTCCTGAAGACCGGCCGGTTTCCGGTTTTCCCGGTTGAACCGGGTTTTAACCGGTTTTTTCCGGTTAAACCTGTTTTCCGGGTTTTTATTTATGTCCGGACCGGTCTGGAGACCGGTTCGCGGTTGAACCGGTCCAACCGGCCGGTCCGGTCCGGTTTTGAAAACATTGCATCGTAAAACAAGTCAAAAATTTGAGATACCAAGCCATGAATATCGTAGCCACGAGGCTTAGTCGCGCTGAACCGCCTCTCAGAAAAGAGGTAATAGAGTACATGCTAGATGTCGAATCCCACATGTGGAGTATGAGACGAAGCAAAGAAAATTTCTTTCGAGTCATGGCACTTCTATCCGGTATCATATCCTCTAACCATTGTTTTGGCGATGTTGGCCAATGGAAGAACCCCTTCAACTGATCTGGTATCCTGAGTTGCTACTTCCAACACTCTTTTTATACACGTTCCTAATCGGTATATGGAACTACAGGCAGGGGCGGAGCCAGGATTTAAAATTATCTGGGGCTGACTTCGTCCCATACTGTATTTAATAAATTAAATAATTAACTAAAACTTTAAAATGTAAAATATGTAAACATCAATTTCATGAAAACTTAGAACAAAGGTATTTATTATTTAATATCTTCAAAAAACGGAGCTAAAACACTACTGAAGTTGTGCTCTTCGATTTTTTTAGAATAAAACTCATTAATTATTAATTCAGCTCGATAAGTATTTGAGTTGAAATCGATATTTTATTCACCCATTGACTGAATTGATGTACTACCTTATCTTAATTCCAAAAAGGATTTTGGAAAATTTTTTCTCTTAAGAATTATTGCGGTCAAAAGCCAAAGTCATTTCACATCATTTTTTGAAACCAATGGTAAAAAAAATAATGACATTGACAAACATCAACTGACATCAAAGATATAATAAAATATATAGCAACTGCATAATTCTATTACCATATTAGCTAAATTTAATATATTTCTGTGTTATTGTAAATATAGTCTAAAATTATATTTGAAACTTAAAGCTAATTTTAAAAATCAACTGACATCAAGATCTTCAATCTTTTGAGCAAAATGAGAGCAAAAGTCAAATTTAATTATATATATTTGCAGAAAATCATTTTAAAAAAATACTCATGGTTAAACTTTTTTTTTCAAATTTGCATTAGTAAAATAAAGAAAAAAAACACAAAAATAAGAACAAAAATAAAAAATGTAGAAAAACTAAAAAAAAATTAAAAAATTTAGGTGGAGCTGGAGCCCACCCTAGTCCAAGGGTGGCTCCGCCCATGACTACAGGTACAGACCAAAGCATCCGCCCATAGGGATACAAAATTTTAATGGGCAGAAGCAGCCTATAAAGACGAACTCGATGAAGATTTCGATACATTTCCAACTTCTAAACCACAAGACGTGTTCGAACGAGGTACAGCAGGCTAAGAAGCATCGCGGGCAGCCTTACAACACAAGTGGAGAGATTCCAGTCTCTTTTAAGCTGGAGGGATCCAAGAGCTACAAGTCTATTCATAATGTTCTGTCTTTGTGCAGCTTTGGTTCTCTATGTGACTTCATTTATCAACGTTTCGCTCAAGCTTTTAATAGTAATTATCAGTATTTTAGTTACGGAAATTAATATGATTAAAGTTTGTTGATGATAGATTTTCCTGATGGGTCTTGTTTGTTAAAATTTATTTATTAATAAACTAATAGAATCATTTATAACTATTATATCCTTTTTCTCAAAATCTTATAATTTGTAGAATAGTTCTTTTATCTTTTTTTCTATATTTTGAATTTGTAAAAAAATTGAATAAATTAATTTTTGATTTGTGGAATGAATTACAAAATGAAAGGGTAATAAAAAAGGAGGAGGAAAGAAAGCCCCCGCCCCCCAAAAAAAAAAAAAAAAAAAAAAAAAAAGAGGGGATAAATATTTCACGGATAAAGCTGTGAAAGCTCTTGGCACATAAGACTACGTTTGAAACCCCATTTCAGTGAGGAATGGCGACTGTTGCATCGTCTTCGTCTCTACTAACTTCAACTTTTCTGCAGAACCCCACGAAACCCTTCAAATCCCATCTCCCGAAGCACAATTTCCAGCTTCCCAGACACCAATTCACCCCTTTGAAGGAGCTCATTCACATTTCAAATCCCAGAAAGCTGTATTCGGTTATCGCCCAAGTTTCTACAGCGGAGCGGTCGTCTGAGGCTGACAGAAGATTGTACGTTGGAAACATTCCGCGTACTATTACCACTGACGAGCTCCGCAAAATTGTTGAAGAGCATGGTGCTGTTGAGAAGGCTGAGGTACTTTTTTGTTTTCTTTCCGCTGAATGTTGAGTTGGTTATCGTTATTTGTACGTGTATTCAACGAATGGGTGGTTTTTTGGATTTCGGGCTCAAGTTTTGGCTTTTCGTGCTCGAATTGAGTTATATATGTACTCAAGAATTCGGATTGGGCTGCCTTTCTTCGTTAGAGGGGCCGACACTGTGGCGCCTGTCCTCCCATCCCTATTATTTTGGGGTCAGTTTAGTAGTTGGAGTGTCGTGTAGTCTTGTTCATAATGAGATTGTGTTGAGGATTAGTTTGATTTATTTTGGAGTATAAATAGTTGAATGAAATGATGCTCTAGAAGGATTCACAGGATACGCAATTTTAGTCTGACATTCGAGTCGCAATTTGTTGTTGGTAGGTATAGATTACCTTTTGAGAACTTTGAACAAGTTTGAATTGAGTTTAGTCATAATAATTGAATCAAATTCTTGAATTCTTCAGCATGTGAAGGTGGGTATTGAGTCTTCATTCAAGATGCACAATTATGATTCGATTCTCGATAACTTTTTTTTCTATTTGGTAGTTTGAACGACTAGCGAAGGAGCTTAGAGAGAAATTTGTTATTGCATAACTATCGAGTTAAGCACGAGCGGCCCTTTTTTGGACTTTATTGATACAAGTGATTTATCTTTCATTGTTTTGGGATCGGTTTTTCAATTTCATCTGGGGGTGTCAAAATAAGTTTGAAGCTATTTTTTGCCATCATTGAATTAAAGTTTGACAATGATGTTTAGATTAATATATTGACAGAAAGTCGTCGGACTCTTCTATAAGTTTCTAGAGCCTTCAATTTGTGTTTTTATTTAACTTTAGATTCTTGTTTGACAGAATTTGATGCTAATGGAAATAAGTTGACAAAAGAAGGGTAAATATTCTGGAAATTATATTCCAGCAGTATATAAACATCACAAACTTGCACAATTTGGTGAACTTATTAAGAAGCACAATTGATATGGTTGAGCACAAAGTGGGAAGTTTTCAGTATTTACGACTTTAGGCGGTTCAAGATCTTTACTTGGATTACTACGTTCCGGTCCAAAATAAAATTTACAATGCTGTGTTTGTAGGTCATGTATGATAAGTACTCTGGAAGGAGCAGGAGATTTGCATTTGTAACTATGAAGTCAGCCGAGGAGGCAATTGCTACTATTGAAAAGCTTAATGGGACAGTAAGATTATCTGTTTTAAAAGTTTCAAGAGAACACATTGAACAATAATTATCGACCGCACACTCTTTTCTGTTAGGAAATTGGAGGACGGACGATCAAAGTCAACGTAACAGAAAAACCGTTGACATCCTCAGATGTATCTGTTTTTCAAGTGGATGATTCCAAATTCATTGACAGTCCCTACAAAGTTTATGTGGGCAATCTTGCAAAGAATGTAACTACAGAAACACTGAAAGACTTTTTCTCAGAAAAGGGGAAAGTTCTCAGTGCAAAGGTATCCCGACTTCCAGGGACCTCAAAATCCAGTGGATATGGCTTTGTTACCTTCTCTTCAGAAGAGGACGTGGAAACTGCCATATCTGTTCTAAATAATACGGTGGGTGGTCATATGAATTTTTAGGATGAGCTTACGGCATTCCAGTTATTCGCACACGTGACACGCTAGCAAAAATTATGTTGCAGTTTGATAATTTTAAATCTTTACTAGTTGTCCATCCCCACTCCATTTTAATGTCCTATATTTAGGGCATCTCCAACCCTATTCTCCATTTTTTCATTCTCTATACTCCAAAATGGAGTATTGCATTCTCTATTTAGAGCAACTCCAACCATTCTCCATTTTGGAGAAAATCTCCAAAATGGAGTATCAATCTTGCTCCAACCATTCTACATATACCTACCCCATTTTGAAGTGATGAATAGTGATTCTCCAAAAATGGAGAATCTCAACTCCATCTCCATATATTTTGGAGAATGACATTATTTACGAAAATGCCATTCTCCAAAATTGCAAATACACCCTTTAATTTTTTTTTTTATTAATTTCATATATTTAAATGTTTATTTCAATTCTTTTACTAAATTTTAATGATTTTTTGGTATTATTTAATTTATTTCAAGTTTTCTCATTTTTTATTATTTATTTATTTATTTGTTGTAATTGAATTATTTTGATGAAAAAAACAAATGAAAATAATAATTAAATAAGATTGTGAAATGATACATTACATGTTTTTTTTCAACACAAATCGAATTAGTTAACTTGAGATAAATTAAACATGCATACACATTAAAACATAAAAAACAGTTCACGTTAAAACATATAAAATAGACGATCATAAAACAAACCAACAACTTAAAACAAACACTCACAAGCAATACACATTGACATATTTTTATTCCACTGCAATGATGACTAAACACTAGTACTCTCCTAGATCGGACCCGGATCGAGAAGTTCCGCCGAAGAACTGGCCAAACAGATTAGAAGATCCGTCGGCTCCATCACCTTTTGCTGCTCTTTTCTGCCAAATGTTTTGTTGTTCTTTGAGCAAGTATGCACGGAATGATTCATCAACAGACATAAGGTTCATCCGTAATATTTTATTTTCTTCTTTCCAAGCCAATAGAGCGTTCCTTTCTTTCTGAACATCAATGAGTTGTTGTCGATGGGTCTCGGCATTCTCCATTGCAGTCATCATTTTCTCACTACATTTGGCCATGGTGGAAATATCGTTTGAGTAATCTTCAGTGGCTTTTCTTTTGGCTTTTGCTTTTTTTATGCCGATTGGTCGCTGAGTACTCCCTGATGGGCTATCTTCATCTAGGTTTACATCAAACCCAGATAGTCCCGGAAAATCTGGTGTTGGGGATTTTGTGTTGGGTGAGTAGTCAGACTGGGAGGAGTTCATACGGTTTGATATGAAACCAGGTAAGGTAGCGTTGGATGACCTAAACTTCTCCTGGTCTTTTAGTAAAGACCAAACATGATCCAATCTCCATGTTGACCTAGATTGCTTAAATAATTCTTTTGCTTCATCAAGCTTTAAAAACGTGTTAGTTGTATGTTATTTACACACTAAAAATTAAAATATTTAAAGAATACTTGAACATTTGTACTCACAATGTCTTTCTCCGATGCACCACTTTGGTGTCTAAGTTCCACTTGACGAATACATCCAGTAAAACTTTGGACAGCCCTACTTATGTTGGACCATCGACATTGAAGGGCCCTCATAGTACGATGCTCTGTTGACGGACTAGTGAGTTGCTCGTTGTAACTGGCTGCCACTCGAGACCACAAGCTATCATTTGACTGGTTTATGCCAATAATAGGATTTTGGGAGATGTCGAGATAAATTGTCACAAGAAGTTTGTCCTCCTCAATTGAGAAACCAGAACCACGTCGAGATGAATTCATTATGCTTGGAGAGAATGAATTAGGGATGGAAGGGCATTTTATAGAAGGATAGATGTTAGTGGGATAATGGGTAGTGTGGATGTCATTCAAAGGCTTTAGTGGGTAGTAATGGGATAGTGGGATGGTAGGATGTGACAATAAAGCCTTTGAATGACATCCACACTACCCACTATCCCACTCCCACCATCGAGTTGTCACATCCTACCATCCCACTATCCCATTACTATCCAATAAAGCCTTTGAATGACATCCACACTACCCACTATCCCACTAACATCTATCCTTCTATAAAATACTCTTCCATCCCTAATTCATTCTCTCCAAGCATAATGAATTCATCTCGACGTGGTCCTGGTTTCTCAAATGAGGAGGACAAACTTCTTGTGACAATTTATCTCGACATCTCCCAAAATCCTATTATTGGCATAAACCAGTCAAATGATAGCTTGTGGTCTCGAGTGGCAGCCAGTTACAACGAGCAACTCACTAGTCCGTCAACAGAGCATCGTACTATGAGGGCCCTTCAATGTCGATGGTCCAACATAAGTAGGGCTGTCCAAAGTTTTACTGGATGTATTCGTCAAGTGGAACTTAGACACCAAAGTGGTGCATCGGAGAAAGACATTGTGAGTACAAATGTTCAAGTATTCTTTAAATATTTTAATTTTTAGTGTGTAAATAACATACAACTAACACGTTTTTAAAGCTTGATGAAGCAAAAGAATTATTTAAGCAATCTAGGTCAACATGGAGATTGGATCATGTTTGGTCTTTACTAAAAGACCAGGAGAAGTTTAGGTCATCCAACGCTATCTTACCTGGTTTCATATCAAACCGTATGAACTCCTCCCAGTCTGACTACTCACCCAACACAGAATCCCCAACACCAGATTTTCCGGGACTATCTGGGTTTGATGTAAACCTAGATAAAGATAGCCCATCAGGGAGTACTCAGCGACCAATCGGCATAAAAAAAGCAAAAGCCAAAAGAAAAGCCACTGAAGATTACTCAAACGATATTTCCACCATGGCCAAATGCAGTGAGAAAATGATGACTGCAATGGAGAATGCCGAGACCCATCGACAACAACTCATTGATGTTCAGAAAGAAAGGAACGCTCTATTGGCTTGGAAAGAAGAAAATAAAATATTACGGATGAATCCTATGTCTGTTGATGAATCATTCCGTGCATACTTGCTCAAAGAACAACAAAACATTTGGCAGAAAAGAGCAGCAAAAGGTGATGGAGCCGACGGATCTTCTAATATGTTTGGCCAGTTCTTCGGCGGAACTTCTCCATCCGGGTCCGATCTAGGAGAGTACTAGTGTTTAGTCATCATTGCAGTGGAATAAAAATATGTCAATGTGTATTGCTTGTGAGTGTTTGTTTTAAGTTGTTGGTTTGTTTTATGATCGTCTATTTTATATGTTTTAATGTGAACTGTTTTTTATGTTTTAATGTGTATGCATGTTTAATTTATCTCAAGTTAACTAATTCGATTTGTGTTGAAAAAAAACATTTAATATATCATTTCACAATCTTATTTAATTATTTTCATTTGTTTTTTTCATCAAAATAATTCAATTACAATTAATAAATAAAAAATGAGAAAACTTGAAATAAATTAAATAATACCAAAAAATCATTAAAATTTAGTAAAAGTATTGAAATAAACATTTAAATATATGAAATTAATAAAAAAAAAATTAAAGGGTGTATTTGCAATTTTGGAGAATGGCATTTTCGTAAATAATGACATTCTCCAAAATATATGGAGATGGAGTTGAGATTCCCCATTTTTGGAGAATCACTATTCATCACTTCAAAATGGAGAATGGTTGGAGCAAGATTGATACTCCATTTTGGAGATTTTCTCCAAAATGTAGTATGGTTGGAGTTGCTCTTAAGGGGATACTCATACTGCAAAAGAATTTATTGAAATTTTATGAATTGTTTACACCGTCCAAGAGATAGTTCATCACATCTTTGAAATTCTCGTATTCTCTCTTATATCTTATTTTGTTTGCAGGTTCTCGAGGGACAGAAGATTCGGGTTAATAAAGCATAGGATTGCCGGTGGATAGTAGCAGTCTGTATCTGCAATTGCATTTGATTATGCTATAGAGATTTAGATATTTAACATTGAAAGAATCAAGAGTCAAGGCTACATTTTGATAATCAGCAGACAAGGTAAAGTTTTATGTTTTATGTGTTGTTGGATGCTGTAAGGACCCGAATTATCTGTCAGTTTCGCCAACTAAGATCATTGACAGTATATCTTATAGTCATATTAGTTAACAATGCGAGTTGGATTTGAATTCTCAAGGTTTTAATAATCTGTTTTTGAAGGAAATTTCACGAAACAGATTTTACGATTTAATGCGCGTGCCCGTGCAACACGCCTTGTTGCTGCAACTTTTGAGCTTGGTGCACATGCGTATGCATAGTGTATCTTGGTTCTTGGAGTAAGTTTTGTTCAGTTTTTCGGCTAAGGTGTGCGCACAAAGTCATCATGGCTTCTCCATGCAATGTGTGTTTTTTTCCAACAAATATTATTCAATAAATGGAAAAAATCGGAACGACCAATTATATAAAATTGAATTTTAATGTATTTGAATTGTGATCAAGCAATGAATCAAGTGTAAGTTAACCCAATTTACCTTAATATATGTATTAAAAAAATAGGAAAAACAATAAAATTAGAAAATTTTAAATAAATAAACAAGTAGTTCTATCTACCTCACAAATGCATAAAAAAATCAATAGAAAATAATTAAATAAACAAAAGTCTTATTTTACCCGGATTTAGAAAAATCCCGTGAAACATAAATCTAGTTTACCAGGTCAAATTTAATAATTTCAAACAAAAATTTGAATTTCTAGATTTTTCTTAACAATCTTATCTAGCATAAATGGGAGATTCTTCTTTGACAAAATTTTATGATTTGATTTAAGGCAAAAATTTGTGTGAGACGGTCTCACGAATCGTATTTGTGAGATGAGTCTCTTATTTGGGTCATTCATGAAAAAGTATTACTTTTTATTCTAAGGGTGTGTTTGGTTGAGTGGATTAAATAAGGATAGATTAATAGTCACATATTTATCGTTAAAATTTTAAGTTGTTTTAATAATCATTTTGACCCGGTTTAAGATCCAATTTTATGGATAACTATTTGATTAATAAAATTAGATCTTAAATCAGGTCAAAATGATTATTACCCGGTTTAAGATCCAATTTTATGGATAACTATTTGATTAATAAAATTAGATCTTCAATCAGGTCAAAATGATTATTAAAACATCTTAAAATTTTAACGATAAATATTTGACTATTAATCTATCTTTATTTAATCCACTCAACCAAACACACCCTAAGAGTATTACTTTATATTGTGAATATGGTTATGGTTGATCCGTCTCACATATTAAGATCCGTGAGACGGTCTCACATGAAACTCACTGTGAGAACTCGACTTTCCAGCAGCTAGCAATTTCAGTAGCAAATGAAAATTTCAGCAGAAGCTAGCAATTCCAGCATCAAGCTAATATTTCAGAAGTTGATATTTTCCAGCAGAGCAGACATGTATTTTCCAGCAGACAGAATCCAACAGCAGAAGAGCGAGAAAGCAGCAGCAGCAGAAGAGTGAAGAAGCAACAAACAGTTACCAATTCAGCCATGACTTGTAACTGAAGCATTTAACACGAAATAAAGATTGTTAATGGCAGATTATGGCCATTAATATGGATCTTAACAGTCAGAGTGTGACCTATAAATAACACCTCAAGTTTCTGAATTGGTTTACCAAAATCTTGAGTTGTCACTTGAAATATTAGAGCTAAGAGAGCGCATTTTCGAAGCTGTAAAATCCAGTAGCGAGGCAAGCAGATTTCAGTAGACTTCAACCGAAACTCTAGCAATTTACTGTAAGTGGGCTTATATATAAATATCTTGAAATCTGTTTGATAATTCTGTTTTAAAGTTCAATTTCTGCATGATTTCTGATATATATTTTGAAGCACTGAAACTCCCTAGTGAACTAATGGTAGGAATATATATTCTGAAAATTTCTGAATTCTGATTCTGATTCTGGCCTCACCCCTTAGAGGAGAGAACATATAGGGGACTGATATCAGTTTAGCCATGAAATTCACTAACATGTTCAGTGCTTACCAATTCTGATTTCTGATCTGAAACCTGTAATTTCTGAATTCTGATTTCTGTTATGAAATGCGAGTTTTTCTGTATATTACTGTATTACGGTTTCTGTATTAAAATGATGTTCGAAAACTGGGAGTTATTCCCGCCCCTGCTTACTGAGTGACAATCATATCACTCACCCACCAAACCAATCTCAGATAAGAACGAGGAAGAGTTGATAGAAGAAGAGGAACAACGTCAGTTTTGGGGCTGGTGATGAAGATCGTTGTTCTTAGTTCTGATTTATGTTATTTTCCGCTGCATCCGTTAAGATACTGTAATATTTGGTTTTACATTTCCGCTGTAAAACATCAGTATTCGAGTTGTAACAGACAATTGATTTATTTCGTATTATGAATAAAAGACTGGTTTATGAGATTCTGTACTTCTGAGGCTTGTTGTTTTCGAATGTAATATTTGAGAGCAACGCCGGTGTCAACCAACCCCCGTCCCGGGGCGTGACATTGAAGTGGTATCAGAGCAGAACCGGGTTTCATAATCTGGGGAGGAGGAACTAGAAATAATAAGTTCTTATAGACTTCTGAGAATAATTTCTAAAGGTTACTGAAATAGACTACTGAAAATAAGCTACTGTAATAGACTACTGAAACGAGTTAAAAAAAAAAATTCAGTAGGCCAAAACCAGTAGACGAAAAACAGTAGGATAAGACCAGTAGCCTGAAACCAGAACCAGTAGAAGGAAACCAGTAGATCTGAATGCAGAAGACTGGGTCAGTAGACTCGGAATGCAGCAGACAATGCTGGAAAAGCAGCAGACTGATTGCAGTAGCATCAGAATTGCAGTAGACAGTGTATTCCAGCAAGCAAATGCAGTAGACCTCGCAAAATGGCATAGAAGTTGAGGTGTTTTTCGCGTAAACTTCAAACGACCATAACTTTTGATCCAGGAGGAATTTTTACCATTAAAAGTAGGCGTTGGAAAGCTCTCGACGAGGAGAACCTAACCTAGAACCACTTAACGTTCTAGCACCACCGACGAAGCCCAAAATCCATCGTTTAGATAGTGATATCATCATTTCCGTAAAATTTTCCAAAATTTTGAAGCTTCGAGGAATTTTCATTTCCAAATGGCTTAGTATTTTTGCACCAAACTTGGTACCATTCATATTCTTGATGTGAAAGATTTTTAGTAAATTTTTCACGCCATTCTGAGACCGAAAATTTTTGAACTATTTTCTGCTATCAAATGTTATAGGCTTACTGATTCTATTCATTCCAGTACTTGTCTATAACTTAATCCATATTCTTGATATCAATTCTGAACCTTTACCCTCATGTTTTGGATGTAGGATATGGCTGACGAAAGTAGCTACATTAAGAGCCTAGAAAGGAAGCTAAAGAAACTCAAGCAACATAACTATTGTCTAAAGTTGGACAAAGATGAGTTAGAGCGTCGAGCAGAGCACTTAGAGGCTGATGTTCAACGTTATGCTCACTATCTGCATGAAGTAGAAGAGAGGAATAGGAAGACTCAAGAGGAGTTTGAAATATCCCAAGAGACTGTGGCAGAATTCATCGAGCTACGTGATACACTAGTTGACAAGATCCAAATACTCAAGGATCAGAACCACCAACTCGTGCACCAACATAATCAGTATAGTGCACAGAATGATGCTCAGATTCAAGAGTTGCAAGATACTGTTGAAGTTCTTAGTGACCAGAATGCAGTTCTGCATGGTCATATTGAACATCTCGAAGCAGTAATAGCCAACCATGAAGATGAACCCGAGGAGGATCCCGAAGAAGAGGAAGTTGAAGAGGATCACATGGATTTAGATTTGGGAGAAGTGATAGATTAGAACATCATTAGTAGTCTTGTGACACTTGTCCCATTTACATTTCTATTTCATTTTCAAAGTCATTTGTAATTGCACTTTCTTGAGGAATCAATAAAAGATTATTTCTATCCATTGGTTCATATTTAATTTTGGAGCAATTACTCAATCATTGTGATTCTTTTGATTAGTCTCTATTCTGCCATCAACCTTAGAACTTTCATCATTGTAGGAAATGGACGGAAGACCAGTGAGAAACAACCGCAACCCTCGTTACAACAATCGTAACAACAACCAAAATGATGAGGATGCACAGCAACAACCCCAACAGCAACCACCCGCAGTTGGCCTCAGTCAAGTGGATTTGATGGCGATAGCCACGATTGTGGCAACCACGCTACAAGGGTTGGTGAACCCTAATGCTAATCAGCCACCACCACCACCACCTCCAGCTCAGAATGGGACTAAGCAACATTATGAGGCTCTCCGAAGAGCAAGAGTCCCTAATTTCGGTGGAAGCACCGATCCAGAGGTCGGACAGAATTGGATGAAAGAGGTGGAAAATCATCTTCGACTACTTGAGGTTCCCCAAAGGATCAGAGTAGAGGTGATTACACCTTTTCTTGTCGATAAAGCTGCCAAATGGTGGGAAGGAGTCTCACCAGCTATGTTAAAGGCGGGACCTATCACTTGGCAAAGGTTCCGAGAGGCATTCCTGAGGCAGTATTTTCCGACAGCAGTTCGAGTGCAAAAGCTGTCAGAATTTGAAAGCTTGGTTCAAGAACCAAACATGACAATGGTGGAGTATTCGTCCAAGTTCCACTCATTGGGAACTTACTCCCCAACCATAATGGGAGATGAGGCCCTGAAGATGCATCGCTTCAAGAAGGGATTGAACAGCCGTATTCAATCCGCCCTTGCCGTTATCGAGCCCAATAGTTTTGATGAATTGATGGGAGCCGCCATCAGGGCTGAGAATGACATCAAGAGGCGTGAAGGCGAGAACAAACTCAAACGTCCTCAGCCAAGCCAGTACCAATCGGGCCAGCAATTCAAGAGGCCTAGGTTTTCGAGCAACCACTTCTTCTCAATCAAACAAGAAGGAGTCAAGTGCCCAACTTGCGGATTCACACACACTGGTGAATGTCGTAGAAATTCTGGAGCTTGTTTCCGTTGTGGAAAGATGGACCATCGCATTGCCCAATGTCCCATGCCAGATCCAAGGAATGGTCCAGCAGGTGGAACAACTCCAAATAAACCTAAGGAGAACAAGCCCAATGCTCGAGTCTATGCTATCACTCAAGAAGAGGCGGACAACTCGAATGATGTCGTAGCTGGTACCATTCTAATCGATAATATACCGGCTTACGTGTTATTTGATTGTGGTGCTACGCATTCATTCATGTCTAAGAGATTTGCCAAGAAGCTATGAGCTAAGCCTGATAACTTAGAAGAACCATATAGAGTAGCAACTCCTGCCAATCGAATTTTAGAAACTCGCACTCTATATCGGGATATTAGTGTTCTCATAGAAGATCAGAATTTCAAGGCAAACCTTATTCAACTAAACATGGTGGAATTCGATGTAATTCTTGGAATGGATTGGTTAGCCAAGAATCATGCCTTAGTAGACTGTCATGGAAAGACGGTAACCATCCAAGCTCCACACCAAGAGAAAATTTTATTTCATGGCAAGACCAAAGAACGAAAGACTCTTCTTTCTGCTTCTCAAACTTGGAAAGCCATGAAAAGTGGAGAAGAAGTTTACCTAGCCATGTTAAGCGAGGTAAGACAAGAAACTGCACCTACACTAGAAGAGATTCCGGTAGTGCAAGAATTCCCGGATGTCTTCCCTGAAGAACTCCCGGGCGAACTTCCTGATCGTGAAGTGGAATTTGAGATTAACCTAGTGCCCAATGCTACACCAATCTCAAAAGCACCATACCGAATGGCTCCAGCAGAGTTGAAAGAACTCAAAGAGCAACTTCAAGAGTTGTTGGATAAGAAGCAGATTCGACCAAGCGCATCTCTGTGGGGAGCTCCTGTCCTATTTGTAAAGAAGAAAGACGGAAGTATGAGGATGTGTATCGATTACAGAGAGCTGAACAAGATCGCGATCAAAAACAAATATCCACTTCCAAGGATAGATGACTTGTTTGACCAACTCAAAGGAGCTTCAGTCTTTTCCAAACTCGACTTAAGGTCAGGCTATCACCAACTCAAGGTCAAGACAGACGACATTCCGAAGACAGCCTTCAGAACAAGGTATGGACACTATGAGTTCACAGTGATGCCGTTCGGATTAACAAACGCTCCGGCAGTATTCATGGATCTCATGAACAGAGTGTTTAAACCATTTCTAGACAAGTTTGTTGTGGTATTCATCGACGATATTCTAATATATTCGTCAAGTGAAGAAGACCACAAAGAACATCTTCGTCTCACCCTACAGAAGTTGAGAGAAAAGGAACTATACGCCAAGTTCAAGAAATGCGAATTCTGGCTAGAGAGCGTCGCATTCTTGGGACACATAATATCAGCAGCAGGAGTATCTGTGGACCCTAAGAAAGTGGAGGCAATCTCGGATTGGCCTACACCAAAGAATGTGACAGAGGTACGAAGCTTCTTGGGACTAGCAGGCTATTACCGAAAATTTGTTGAAGGATTTTCCTCAATAGCCATACCTCTCACCAAGCTCACACAGAAGAACTCTAAGTTTCAATGGAGTGAAAAATGTGAGCAAAACTTCGAGACTTTGAAGAAGAAGCTTACATCCACACCAGTGCTAGTATTACCTATGGAAGGTAAGGACTACACCGTCTATAGTGATGCGTCCAAAGAAGGTTTAGGATGTGTGCTCATGCAAGAGGGAAGGGTGATTGCATACGCGTCAAGACAGTTGAATCCGTATGAACAGAATTACCCAACACATGACCTTGAATTAGCTGCAGTGGTGTTCGCACTAAAGATTTGGAGACACTATCTTTATGGAGCCAAGTGTGAGATTTTCACCGATCACCAAAGTCTTAAATATTTGTTCACTCAAAAGGAACTAAATATGAGACAAAGGCGATGGATCGAACTCATGAAGTATTACGACTTGGCAATAAGCTACCATCCAGGCAAAGCCAACAAAGTAGCAGATGCTTTAAGTCGAAAGAATATGAGTAAGGCGATCCTGACATCACTTTCAGCACAACCATGTCTTCGAGAGACAATCAAGATGAGTCAAGATAGAGATTCCGCTTTGGTGAAACTAAAAGAGCAAGTTAAAGAAAGGAAATCACCAGATTTCGAGACGGATAACAAAGGAACCTTGTCGATGAAAGGACGATTGTGCGTACCAGACATCGATAATCTTCGACAAGAAGTAATGTCTGAGGCACATAAGTCGAAATTTTCAGTCCATCCGTGCAGTACCAAGATGTACAGAGATTTGAAGAAAAATTTTTGGTGGAGTGGAATGAAGAAAGACGTGGCACTATTTGTTTCCAAATGTCACGTGTGCCAGCAAGTCAAGGCAGAGCACCAAAGACCTGGAGGACTTCTGCAACCTCTAGAAATTCCAGAATGGAAATGAGAGCATATTTCTATGGATTTCGTTGTGGGTTTACCAAATTCTAGACAAAGTCATGACGGCATCTGGGTAATTGTTGATAGACTCACAAAATCTGCACATTTCTTACCTGTCCGCATGAATTATAATTTGCACAAGCTAGCCACATTATACATGAATGAGATCGTACGATTGCATGGAGTTCCAGCTAGCATACTGTCAGACAGAGATCCGAGGTTTACATCCCGCTTTTGGAAGAGCTTTCAACAAGCTATGGGGACCAAAATTACTCTTAGCACAGCCTATAATCCTCAGACCGATGGCCAAACAGAGAGGACCATACAAACTCTAGAAGATATGCTGAGAGCATGTGCCTTGGACTTCAGTGGTAATTGGAGCGAACATCTGCCCTTAATCGAGTTCGCATACAATAATAGTTACCACAGCAGCATTGGAATGTCACCATACGAAGCTTTGTATGGACGAAAATGTCGATCACCACCATATTGGGATGAAGTCGGGGAAAAAGCCAACGTGGGACCCGAACTGATCCAAGAAACAGTGGATAAAGTTGCGTTGATCAAAGAAAGATTAAAAGCTGCACAAGATCGACAGAAAAGTTGAGCTGACTTGAAGAGAAGACCCGTGGAATTCGAAATTGGAGAGAAGGCATATGTGAAAGTGTCACCCACGAAGGGTGTAATCCGATTCAATAAGGCGGGTAAACTAAATCCCAGATATGTCGGACCATTTGAAATTCTTGAGAAAGTGGGAACACTTGCTTATAGATTAGCACTTCCACCCGACATGTCAAGAATTCACAATGTATTCCATGTATCGCAGCTGAGGAGATATATTTCCGATCCTAGTCATATTCTAGAAGCTGGACCACTTCTGGTTGAGAGCAATCTAAATGAAGAATTGAAGTATGAAGAAATTCCAATTCGAATTGTGGATTTCAAAGACCAAGTACTGAGACAACGAACTATTCCATATGTCAAAGTACAATGGTCCAACCACACCGAAAGAGAAGCCACTTGGGAGTTGGAAGAAAAGATGCGAGCACAATATCCTTATCTCTTTGAAAATCATGTTTAGCCAAATTTCTCATAATGGTCCAACTCGACTTTCCAGCAGCTAGCAATTTCAGTAGCAAATGAAAATTTCAGCAGAAGCTAGCAATTCCAGCATCAAGCTAATATTTCAGAAGTTGATATTTTCCAGCAGAGCAGACATGTATTTTCCAGCAGACAGAATCCAGCAGCAGAAGAGCGAGAAAGCAGCAGCAGCAGAAGAGTGAAGAAGCAACAAACAGTTATCAATTCAGCCATGACTTGTAACTTAAGCATTTAACACGAAATAAAGATTGTTAATGGCAGATTATGGCCATTAATATGGAGCTTAACAATCAGAGTGTGACCTATAAATAACACCTCAAGTTTCTGAATTGGTTTACCAAAATCTTGAGTTGTCACTTGAAATATTAGAGCTAAGAGAGTGCATTTTCGAAGCTGTAAAATCCAGTAGCGAGGCAAGCAGATTTCAGTAGACTTCAACCGAAACTCTAGCAATTTACTGTAAGTGGGCTTATATATAAATATCTTGAAATCTGTTTGATAATTCTGTTTTAAAGTTCAGTTTCTGCATGATTTCTGATATATGATTTTGAAGCACTGAAACTCCCTAGTGAACTAATGGTAGGAATATATATTCTGAACATTTCTGAATTCTGATTCTGATTCTGGCCTCACCCCTTAGAGGAGAGAACATATAGGGGACTGATATCAGTTTAGCCATGAAATTCACTAACATGTTCAGTGCTTACCAATTCTGATTTCTGATCTGAAACCTGTAATTTCTGAATTCTGATTTCTGTTATGAAATGCGAGTTTTTCTGTATATTACTCTATTACGGTTTCTGTATTAAAATGATGTTCGAAAACTGGGAGTTATTCCCGTCCCTGCTTACTGAGTGACAATCATATCACTCACCCACCAAACCAATCTCAGATAAGAACGAGGAAGAGTTGATAGAAGAAGAGGAACAACGTCAGTTTTGGGGCTGGTGATGAAGATCGTTGTTCTTAGTTCTGATTTATGTTATTTTCCGCTGCATCCGTTAAGATACTGTAATATTTGGTTTTACATTTCCGCTGTAAAACATCAGTATTCGAGTTGTAACAGACAATTGATTTATTTCGTATTATGAATAAAAGACTGGTTTATGAGATTCTGTACTTCTGAGGCTTGTTGTTTTCGAATGTAATATTTGAGAGCAACGCCGGTGTCAACCAACCCCCGTCCCGGGGCGTGACACTCACTCTTGATTTAAAGTGATAAAAAGGGTCAGCCAAGCAAACTTACTGCACACTGCAGAAATTTCAAATTTTATAGTTTCAATATCAATATTTTCTTCAATAAAATAAAATATTAAAACCTTAAAATAATACTAATGTTCGTGTTTGGATGAAAGAGTTTTAAATATATGGATTTCAAATATATTCAAACATATTTTTGCAGATAGATAAGAAATACAATAAATTTCAAATATACATTTTTCATTTTTATATACTATTTTATGTTAATTAACATTGATTTCTGGTTTACCCAATAATAAAAAAGTTATTTAACATAAAAAAAAAGTTGTTTAAAATTCATCATATTCTATATAACTAAAACGTAAATAAGTAAAGATATGAATTTCTATAAAAAATTTATTCATCCAAATATAATTTTTATGAATAGATCTCTTGTGAGACAGTTTTACGAATATTTATCTGTGAGACAGGTTCATAATAAAAAGTAATATTTTTAGTATAAAAAGTAATAATTTTTAATTGATGACCCAAATAAGAAATTTATCTCACAAAATACGGTCTGTAAAACCAACTCACACAAATTTTTACCAACTGTTATTCACCTGAAAGAATATCGTCCTCGTTAAATAAACTAATCTATATGTTTTTTTTTAATATAGTTAGAGTTTATATTAAAAACAACTGTTTTCCATTTTTTTAATATGACTAAAAAATTTGGTGGCACTTACGTAAATAACCGAAATAAGCAGCCCTGTTTTGTATCGACAATTTCGGAATTTATTGATATTTTACACATTTCGCGCCTCTTCCCCTTCCCGCCTCTCTCCCTCTGTAAAACCCACCCGCAAGTTAGACACACAAGCTCCGAGAGATTTATATATATATATAGACATACACAGGCCTGTATAAATATGTTTAGATACATGCGAAATCGAAGAGGGTAGTCGGAAAAGACGATGTTTTTCTCGCATACATTCTTGGCCAGGAAGGGGCCGTTGGGAACGGTTTGGTGCGCGGCCCATTTGCAGCACAAGCTCAAGAAATCTCATTACACCTCAACTGACATTCCATCGACTGTTGGTCCGTCCCCATCTGTGCATTTTCTCTTATTTTCTCCATTTATTATGGTCGATTTGCAATTTTCATCCGTGGGTCTTGATTGAAATATATCAAACTTCGATAATAAAAGCTGACTTTTTTTTTGGATGTAATATCTGATGCACTGGCTTTCTCGAAAGATTTAGCATTTTTTATTGAACTGAATGAAGATTAAAGAAATGATCGATTTTTAATTCAATGGGCTTCGGAATCTTTTATATAGTGACAAAGATTCACTGTTTTAGTTTCATTTTGATAATCCTGAACGCCGATGGTTTCTAGAATTTTACATTTTCTATTTTTTACTTTCATTTTTTCGTGTGGTAAGATTAGAATATTCTTTTAAATATTACATTTTGGTTGGTTTATATTTCTTATGCCTACAAGTGTTCCATAAAGATTATATTTTCCCGTGATTAGATATATTTCGGTATCACCACATTATTTTCTTTGTCATTTCTTGTCGTTTGGAAGCTCCAAGTAGAGTTTGATTCGGTACCTCTACATCTTTGAACCCTCTGAATAATTGAGAATTAATTTTTCAGCTCCTTTGTCTACATATAATGTATTTTGTATGTTGGTCAATTATATGACTGAGCCTACTGAATGATTATTATTTCAAGTTTCCTTGTAGTTGATGCTTGGTGCTTAGTCTTTAAGAGCATTATTTTGGTTATTCAGTCTGCAGTTAGTTACTTATGTGCAAAAAGGGACGATGGTCGGTTTACTTATGTGCAAAAAGGGATGATGCTTGGTTTTATTCCTAAAACCATATGTCCATTCCCTTCTTTTCAAATTGTATCTGTCGATAGTTTTGATCTGTGTTGATGAAACAAGTGTTTGCTGCTTATTTTACAGAACGAATCATGTACCCTGAGGTGCCCTTAGCTCTAAGAATGTCAGGACATCTTTTGCTCGGGGTCGTACGGATATATTCGAAGCAAGTTGACTATCTCTATGACTATTGTAATGATGTAAGGATTACAATAAATAGAGTCTTTACATCTGTCAATGTCAATCTGCCAGAAGATGCCAATCATGCTCCATATCATTCTGTCACTTTACCGCAAACTTTTGATCTTGATGCTATGGATGTAGATGATTTTTATAAAGACTGGTATGTTTTGATGAAACTGCCTACATTATCCTCTGTTAGAAAAATATGCTGATAGATTCAGGAATTTGTCTTTTAGGGGCCAAGATCCACACATTAAGAGCCAGGATGATATAACGTTGATGGGTATTGATTTTTAAATGGCTGCTTTCTTGTTTATTATGTTTTTTTCTCCTATTCGTACTGATAGTGAGCCTCTTGATTTGTATCCAACAGATCAAGTTCCAACTGGAAAAGACCCTTACATTGTTGTCTCTTTTAATGAGGTGCCAACAGTTTTGTGCATCCTTTAGTTTGTGAATTGATGCATTTAAATTTTATATTATTTTCATTACAACAACGATGTTCTTATAGGATGACCTCAGAGATTCATCATTCACACAAGAAAATTTAGCATCAGAGGCTGTGCCTTTGGAGGAGTAAGAATAAAGCAAATTTTCAAAATTTAACAATTCATTACCTTCTTGAATAAGTTATGAATCTCTTCATTATTCTTACAGTGTTACCCCTCCAGTTCAACTGGATACAGATGCTGTTCATATGCACGGGTCCCGACAAAGTCCAATTGGCATTGATGAAAGAACTATTGAAAATCGCAACCCACAAGATCCGCCAAGCATTGAAACAATGCGTAATGCTAAACAAGATTTTCATTTCAGTAATTCTCCCATTCTGCCTGATTGTGCTGATCCAGACAAATACCTCGAGGAGCAAATCCTGAAAGATAAAGAAACCTATACTCCAGTTAGAGCAGATGCAGTGTTTCCAGAAGGGCTTTCTCCTTCATCCCATAGGCATGAAGAACATTCATTCGAGCACTTGGATACCTCGATAAATTTTGGTGGGTGTTGTAAGTTTATGATCATAAAAGTTTAGATATACGTTGCACCTGTCAATGACATCTGATCCTTTGGTTTGCAGTCCACCGGACACCTGAGATAAAAATACAAGAAACTCCACCTGTTGCACAACCAAAAGTTCAAAGGAGAAAAAGAAAGAGAAAGCAGTTTTTCGATGAGTCAACTGTATTCAGCAACCAGTATGGTTTCTAAAAGTGATTTATTTTGACTTTCGGTATACACATGTTCCTGTTTAAATATTTTTACCCGGTTGTATAGGCATATAAAGAATGCATTGAGCGATACCTCTGATATACGTCGGGTGAAGAAAAACTGTCCTTGTTCTTTTCTTGACATCTGGAAACTAAACAACAGATTAAAGAAGGATAGTGTCTTTTTTGAGCCCTTAATATCTGGTCAGTAGCATTTTTCTCAAATATATTCACTAGATCTGTCAGCTTTGGAGTTTCTTTTCATGTGAAACAAACAGTTTACTTGAATTGCAGGATCTTGTGCTGCTATTCAAGATATCTATAAAGAAGATTTTTTTACTTCGAAACCTCATTTTCTTATCACCGAGAAAGAACACCTGGAGACAAATGTTTCTCAAAATACGAACGGTAATGAAGATGATATAGAAATTGAACATCTTCGTTATAATGAGCATGCATCACCAGGAAGATGTGTGCCTCCATTCTCCAGTATCATGCCTCCTTCAACCGGGAGAAGCCGGAGAAGCCAGCTCACTCTCAAAAATTCCAACCATGAATTCCAATCAGATCGTCTGGAAACTACAGAAGGATCTGGAACGCTACCAGGCACAGGAATGGGATTATCTTCTGGACTTCCTGATTCAGAAATGAGAACCCCTGAAACATTCTTCGGGGGTGGGCTTCATCATGAGCATACAGCACTTTTCGATATTCCAGAGCTGTTGAATTCTGCAGGAGTACGCCACCCATAACTCTTATAATATTTTCTTTGGAGTTTAAACTTCATTCTTGGACTTGACTTTCCTTTTGGTAGTTAGTGAAGCTATCTCTTATTGCACTAATAATATTTGATTATACCTTTACAAGCAACACCTTCGTCATAGGTTGACATGATTTTGATTTTGTGATTTTGTGACTGTATTTCTGGGATAAAAAAAAGTGTATTCCGCAAAATGCTAAAACTCCAGAAAGACAGGAATTACCGATCTTGGTTCACTGGTATAGTCGATCAGAGACTATGTTCCTTTATGTTATGTAACAGTGTTTTAAGACCTTAACCTTTCTCTTGAACTACGATCATGCTACATTCTCACCTCATTTTCACCTCACCGTAGGAATAAGTCGTTTGTATCTTCGAAAAGTATGGAAAATCTTTGGTTGCTTACAATTTGGTTTATGCCCACTTTAATGAGTTTGGATTAATGAAATTTACTCTTTCTGTCGATCACCCTCACACGTGCTTCTTCTGGAGTTAACGTGCTTCTTGTTAATCTTCTTTTTTATATCGAGATCATTCACCTAATTTTTTTTGTCTTATGATGTGATGGGATGCACTTCATGGACATTCTACCTAACGTGCTACTATTCTTTTCTGCAGGAACTTGGTTTTTTGGAACAAGATGATAATTCTCCAGCTGGTAATTTTTCAAACAGAAGTTATTTATGCACTTGATTATCAAAATGGTTACTTACCTGTGGTTGAATAGGATCCCAAGAAACACCAGAATTCGGTTTGCCTTCAATAAATCAGGGAACCCCAGAATTGCGAGTAATGTCTGCACGAACAAGGTGAATCATTTGCCTCCTAGATCCCTCAAGATTTAACTGAGCCCCCAAAATATAAGTAGCATTGAATGGATTTATAGAGCTTTTAATTATTGAATGTTTTTGGGATTTGAATGCAGGGCTGTGGCTCAATATTTGAAGAGGCAGTCATCCACAACCCCTTTGTCAGGCAAATCAGGTGAATCATCATCTGGAGACCTCAGTATGAACAAGATTTTGGAAGGCAAACCTAGAAAAATATGTGCTCGAATGTTTTCTGAAACTTTGGTAAGTTCTATAAATCCAGTCACTATATCTCTGTAATGGGTTTTGACTTGAAACTGAATGCCAAATAAAACCAGTATCTAGGGAGTCAAGTCTCATTGTCCTGATTACACATAATTTGTATCAGACAAAAGGGTATCATGCTATCTTCCGACAGCACGTTTCAAATCACAGGATTGACAAATATACCTGTCTCAGCTTTCCTGGGAAACTATGTCTTGATTATATTAAAGGCTAAAATCTTACTTGGCTACTTTCATTTCTTCACTTCACAACATTGGATCAGATTTGATTCACATCACATGTCTTATTGGTTACTGTCGTTTTAGATTCAATTAAATCAATAATGAGGGGATATAATATGCTTTAAACTCCATCCATTTCCTCAAGTTCAACAATGTTCCCATAAATTTTGGTACTTACCACAGCTGTCTTGATTTATTCCCAGGTTTTGAAGAATTATGGACTCGTGGATTTGCATCAAGAAGAGCCTTATAATGATATCACTCTGAAGATTACTCCTAAACTCTCAAAAGGACAATTCTCAGGCTGAAAATGCCCTGGTAGTTAGTGTAAATAGGTACATGATTCTTGTTTTAATTTTCTATATCTCGAATATGCTCAAGTCGACCGGTTGTTATCAATTCTTTCTAATTATCATCTTATTGTATGCAATGCAGCTAAATTTGTATACTAGCCGGATTCCTGTGATTCAGAAAGACATCAGCAGTTTCAGAATCAGCACTCAAGTTAAACCTAGTTCAATTTTAGGCAATCCATGTCGGTTTTATTTTTTTAAGGCTTATGAGTTATTATAACTTATGAACTCTGTTATGTGTTTATTCCTGCTATCCTTTTTAGCCATGTACGCTGGGAAGTATTTATTTTTCTTCGCACAATTTGTAATTTTTTGTCAGTGGCCGTAATTGTTCATGCAACTAATTTGCCATAAACTTTAGATTTATGTGTTTTGGGCAGGGATGTCAACTTTCCCTCCGAGTTTGGAACCATGCGAGTAAAACCCAAAACGGGGATGATGTAGATTTCTGATTTGTTCGGGTTTGGGCACGAGGATTTTTTAAAATCTCCAAAATAGTTCGGGACAAATACGAGATTACTATCTCTATTCTTGAATTCGTTCGAAAATATTATCAATAATAAAATAATAATAATATTGATAATATAATAATATTATTTTTTAAAAAATATTAATAATAATATTATTAATATGGATATTAATATTAATATAATCACTAATTATAATAGATAATAATAAGTTTTGGATTTTAGAAAATCCCCGAATCCGTTCTCGTTGTGAACTATTAATATTTTTGAGACATGAGGGCGGGGATAATAAGTTGATCTCCGCAGTTCTGGGTTCGGACAAAGATTAGGGCGAGGATGGAATTTGAAGACGGGGATGAGGATGTAGATGATAAGTTGTTATCCCTGGTTTTGGGCTTATACTTCATATTTGGAGCTGGCCTTCACAATCTTTTCAAGAACAATTACAATTGTCTATTTTTAGCTACATGCGGAGTTTGCCATTTTATTCCAAATTTTAGTAATTATCACTAGTACAAGGGTAACATCATATCATGGAAATAAAACAATAATCCTGAAGATGTGAAGCAAAGAAATTATTTTGCAATTTATTATATAATTGCGTGAAGTATATGTGATACACGTAATCACTAATTATATAATAAAAATTTTAAAATTTGATTTTCTAAAAAAATATTTTTAATTTTTTTTGTTATTTTTCTTTGTTTAATATCTTGTCATATTAGACAAATAAATTAATTAAAAATTTATATACTTACTTTCAAAAAGATTTCCCTAATTAAATTCAAACGATTGATTTTATGTTATATAATAAATTATAATGAATATAATATATAGAACAAAATGAAATGAAACAAATTTTAAAAAAATATATCTATCCATACAACACATTAAAGACATAATATCCTAAAAATCAACTAAATTATGATTTTATCAATGCATAAATCACAATTTACAAAATAGATTCAAAAAGCTATTCATAAAACAATGGAGAAATAATAACTATTTGTTCAGAGGAGACATTTTGAAGTTATACCTCTTAAATACAACACTAGAACCTGTTGGGAAAGACTCGTATGAGACTTTCCATTTCTTTTAGCTTAGGAGGCCAGATATGAATGCCCCAGAAATCCATTAAGTATCCTCCACTAAATGAAACACATCTTATTGCTTCATTTACTGAAGATGATATCTCCACGAGAAGAGTATGAGAATATGAGTCTGTTTCACAAAGATAGACAAAGTTAAGTTTCATTTAAGTTTTATCAAAACTCAGTTGACAGATCTTTCCTGTTGAATACAATGACAAAAAAAATCACAAGATTTGTAGAAGAAATATTTGAAAAGAAAAAAATCTTATGTGGAAAATCAAGCAGCCGTGGGAATAAAGAGACTCACCGAAAATTCTGTAACATGGATCACATTGGGAAGTGGTTAGAAGGGATCTGCCCGGAGTTCCCAAATCAGAAAGTGCCACAATTCGGGAAGGACTTTTGGCTAAGAACTGACCACAAATATCTTGCAGAAACAATACCAAGTGGCGAGGGACCACACAAACAATAATTTCCTCGGGGACCTCAAAAGCAAAAGATTCACCCGATAGAAATAAAAAAGATAGGTGAGATGTGACTCACCACCACAAAAAGATAGGTTTACTAATAAATAAAATAATTGACCACTAACAAATGGAAGAGTGGACCACTCAACCATACACTAATTGACGCTGTCAGCACCAACTGACAAGTAATAATTCAAAAATTATTTACAAGTTGAAGTCTTAATTAGAAATCGAATTAAACTTCTATAAGTACTAAGACAGAAGAAAGTTGAAGGAAACAATCGTACTCTTCAATTTTTTACAAAATAAATTTTTAATATTATCTTTCTAGTATATGTGTGTTGTATTGTTGGCTACTATGAATAACTAAATAATTTATCTCATCGTCTACAGGAGGTAACTATTGTAATAATATTTAGTATGTTCGAATAAAATTTATAAGTTTTGCCATCTCATATATTTATTACTATATACCTTGAGGTAAGAAACAAAATGAGGTTATACTAAGTGTTGTTGAAGAAATATGTGTCGGGAGTCATCAGTTGCGACTGTGTTGTTAGACTGTGAGGAGCAGTCTGTAAATTTAGTACATGACTTGACGACATTTTGATCAAAAGGTATGCCATTATATTTTACCTTACAGAAGTTTGTAACAATGCCACATACTAAAATAAAAAAAAATAAAAAAAAATGAGAACAAGGGTAAAATGAAGTTAGACTAAATTAGGTCAAAATTTAAACAAAATGGACTATATCAAAACATTAGGGACTAAATAGAAAACACATCAAAACATTAAGAACTAAATCGATAATTTTTCCCAATTTTTTTTAAGATGTAGATTATCTAAGTCTAATAAAAATATTATCATTAACATTTCTATTTCTGTATAATTCTAGCATGTGTTAGAAGGAAACTGGCCTCCACTTGCTGATGAGGCAAAAATCGAGAATAAGGAGTCAAAGCAAGTTCTACTACATCAGCACTGTGTGAAGAGAAGAGTTTCCTATGTTTTCTCTTTACTATTGTGCAAGAAACACTCCCGCATTCTAATAATCGATTAGACTGCTTTGGTATTTCTATCTCGATGCCGTCGGGAAATTTATTTTTGAATTACTGGCAACGTCATTGATGCGGCTGGGTGGGTTGCTCACCCTTGGCTGTTGTATGTTTTCATTTGGTATTCGACAAGACGAGTTTATAACTATGATGGAATTCGTGTAGTTTAAATTATATATCTTTTAAACATCATGGTTCGATTGTTGTCTCATAATAGCAGCCATTGACTGCCATATGATTCGAGGCAATTTGGTGCTACACAATGTTTATACACGAAAGAAATAGCTTGAGGCTTGCTAAACGCTAGCTCACAAGAAAACATATTATTGAGAAAGATGAATTGATACGTAGTAAATCTAATATAATTGAATTGAAGTAATAAATAATCTCACGTAATTGTAAGAAAAAATAACACATATTAATTCAAAAAGAGAAGAATAAACGTGTAAGAAATGACGAAAGCCATTGCCTACATCTTTTGAAAAAATAAACGTATGCCGCCTCAACTTTAGAAAATTGAGATGCGCTGGCGCCTCTTCTTTTGACTCTAGAGCTCCTGATAAACTCATCGATGTTATGAGAAATGTCTATAAATAACAGTGATTGAGGTCCCTAAGCACACCTCATAAAAACAAAATACATCATCTACATAGAGTATTGGAGTGCTTAGAAAGCTTCAATCGGAGGAAAACAGAAAACTTATGAATTATTTGATGACCAGAGATAACGCTTGAACCGCTTCCACATATTGTTTATCATGTTTATAAATGTGTTGAAACATGAATTTTGAGAAAAATTTTAACATTTGGTATCAGAACCGTGATACCTTTACTTTGAAAATATTTGTTTTCATTTTCTGAAAAGCGTATATCATGAACATTTGGAAAAAAAAATTTCCGTGATACCTTTACATTGAAAATATTTGTTTTCATTTTCTGAAAAGCGTATATCATGAACATTTGGAAAAAATTATTTCTGAAAATTTGCGTAAGAAACATGAAATTTGAATGCCAGACATAATAATTTTAAGAAACTTACCTGAGAATTTTGTTCTCGATTGCACTTTGAAATTTTTCCTTAAAGTGTTGAAGATGATAATTGATTCTTGAATTTTTATATGAAATGAGAAATTTTTTTAGAGCAAATCATTCGGAAGGAAAAGTTGCAGAAGAACACTTTCATGAAGATGAAATGAAAAATTGTGTATTCAATAATTTAATGCAATCACGTGCATGTGATATATTGAAATTATTAAAATTAGAGACCCACAAATCATTGAAGACAATTGTGACAGTTATCGGTAAATAATTAAGTTTCTTCTAAAAATATAATAATAATAATAATAAAATAATAATAATAATAAAAGATTTGGGAATAGATTTTAATATTTCAAAATTCAGTGTAATTTTCAATACATATTTATAAATTAATTTTGCATGTTAGATATTGTGTGAAATATTTTGGGTATTTATTTAATATGAACATGCAAATTTAATATTATGCTTGCATTTATTTTTTGAAGTTTTTTAAATGCGAATTATATTCAAAAATATTTTGGTAAATCAAGATTCACACTATGTTCATATTAAATTATAGTAAGTTGTTTATAATTTAAAATGAACATATCAAATCAAATATAAAGTTATTTAATGAAAAGTTTTGGCTTATAAAGATTCACATAAATGTGGATAATTAAAGTGAATATTAATTCTAAGGTGACATGTGAAAACATGATATGAGAAAGTTCTTCATAGATTGATTTAGACTGTCTTGACTAGCCACTGATCTCCCTGATGAACGTTGCTTTGTCTATGAGTTAGGTATTTAAAGGGTCTTAGCCATATCCATCTTTCCTGTGAGCACTCTTAGGGTCCGTTTGGTGTGTCATGGGATAACTAAATGATTAATAATTTGATTGATATGTAGTTGATAAGGAATGATGTGTAATATTGTTTGATTAATTATTTCATGTGTGGTACACTTTTTGTTAGTTGGATAATATTTTGTTTGACTAACATGCCCTGTACTACCTCAATGTAATTCCAAAATTACCCTTGAAAACACAAACCATATTACACAATCGAAGTTGACAAAATTAAATACCCTACTTTGTGGACAGAAGGTAGAAAAGATTTTTTTTCAACTCTCCCCTTGAAGATGTTGTGGACGACATTATTTCTTCTTCACCTGCAGTGCTTCTTAGGAAATGAATGGTGAAAGGACGAAGCACGATTCATCGATGACTTGCGATTCTGCTTGTTAAAAGTATTTTCATATCTGCAAATACCTTATTTACCGAAATTTCCTGCACCGTCATGCTCTAACGAGATGCGTAATTCCAGCAAATGTTTATGACATATATATTATCGAATCTAAAACACTTTTCATAACAAATTCACAAAACTTTCGGAATCGATTTATTCGTGGTAAGCAAATAAAAAACGACAAGCTTCGAAATTTCATCTACGAAACAGGTGAATCTGTCTTCAGATCTGTTCTCCGATGTTGTTGGTTGTCTTCAATCCTTCCATTTGAAAGCTACTGTTTCAGATGTGGGTTGGCTAAGAAAGATCCGCCGGAAATGAGATTGTGAGAGAAGATATGATTAAGAATTGTCAAATTTGGTTTATTTAATAATGCAGGGACAATTTCGTATTTTCCCAACAATTTGCTTTTGTACTTGAGAAGGATTGATGTAATACCTGGCAAATGGGTGGACCCATTTTCCCACACAAACAGTAAAGTAATCTGTGATATTGACAGTCAATATATTTAAAATCGAGTCAAACATTAGATATAAAATCTATCAACATTTAGTCCATCCTACCAAACGGACCCTTAGAAATTGTTGATTGCATGATTAAATAATTATTATATAAAGCACTAGTAAAGCCACAATTTTGTTCAGTGAACCGTATAATTTTATTTAATTGAGGAATAAGCACAACATCCTTAATTATGAAAAATTATGCATTAAGTGGATTTGGATCACATAATGGATACCAATTGCAATTAATTATATAAACATAATTAATTTTATCCCGCATGGATTTTTTTATATTTATATAACTAATTAGGTTAAAATATCAAAATTATATTTTTTTTAATTTTACTGATAAGAGTTAAGGAAAAATATTTTTTGATAGTTTTATCATATAGTTTCAGAAAAATCTTATTGAATTAAAATTTTAGCCCACATACAAATTTTATATTACGATGTTAAAAAACATGATTTATATTGGTAAAACATGTTATTACCTCGAATTTTAAAAATAATAAGCATATTATATTTTTATGCAGTTATGCAACCTGCGAGTTTTTCTGATATGAAATGTGAAATTTCCGAACTGAAGGACGATACTTATAAAATATGGAAAGAAAGAATTCTTCTTCAATTGGGGTGGATGAATATTGATTATGCTATACAGAAAGACGAACCATCAGCTATTACTGAAAACAACATTCTAGATGATGTTGATCTTTATGAAAATGCAAGCGATCTAATCTACTATGCGTCATGTTCATAAATACCTAATTCTCTATTGGCATGCGTGGTTCTGTCGATCAGCATAATAATGTCAAAGAATTACTGAAAGTTATTGATGAACAGTTTTGGTCTTCAGATAAGGCACTTGTCAGCACCCTAATAATGGAATTATCTTCATTAAGGCTCACCAGTGTCAGAGGTGTGCAAAAGCACATCATGAAAATGCGGGACATAACGGCTCGACTCAAGACTCTTGAAGTGAAAATGTCTGAAACTTTTCTTGTGCACTTCATTTTATGCACTCTTCCACAAAAATGTGGACCCTTCAAAATTTCATACAACACTCATAAATATAAGTGATCAATAAATGAATTAATGACCATGTGTGTTCAAGAGGAATGAAGGTTGTTAATGGAAGTGAAAATGTCTGAAACTTTTCTTGTGCACTTCATTTTATGCACTCTTCCACAACAATGTGGACCCTTCAAAATTTCATACAACACACATAAATATAAGTGGTCAATAAATGAATTAATGACCATGTGTGTTCAAGAGGAATGAAGGTTGTTAATGGAACGAGTGATACTGTTTTTATGACTACACAAGGAAAGTATAAGAAGCAAACCAAAGTTAAGGGAAAAGGAAAATGAATAATTCCACCCAATCTGACATCAAGAAAGAATCCAAGACGGGACACATGAAGAAGGATTGCAATAGATTGAAGGATTGACTTGAAAAGAGGTATTCCTATTTCATTTGTCTGTTATGAATCTAATATGGTTGATATGATTTATAACACATGGTGAATTGATTCTGGTTCTACAATCCATGTTACAAATACCTTGCAGGATATGCAAAGGCTAATGAAACCTCAAGGAAATGAGTGGAACATCTATTCAAGAAATAAGATGTATTCACATGTGGATGCTATTGGGACTTGCTACCTTATATTGGATAGTGGTTTTATTTTAAAATTGGAAAAGACATTTTATGTACCTAGTTTTTATAGGAATTTAATTTCAGTTTCAAATCTTGTACCCCTTGGTTATTCCTTTCAGTTTTTGGATAAATAAATAAATTTATTTTATAAATCAAATATTATTGGAAATGGTACCATGATTGATGTCTTTTCTTTATTTCATTACAAAATAATAACACCATTATGCATATTCAAGGAGATATTAAAATATGTGTTATAAATTAAGATTTTTCTATATTGTGGCACATGAGAATGTGACATATCTCCATAGAGAGGATTAAAATATTAGCGAATGATGGAGTACTTACTACTTAAGATTTTACTGATTTTGAGACTTGTGTGAACTGCATAAAGAGAAAGCAGCCAATAAGTCTAAAAAGGTTTCCAAGAGAAGTACATAAATATTAAAAATCATACATTCAGATATTTGTTGTCCAGATATGAAAATGAAAAATACGAAATACTTCATAACTTTAATTTCATTGTAATTACTCACGATACATGTATATCTACATTCTTCATAACAAAAACGAAGCACTTGAAGTCTTTAAGATTTTTAAGACTGAAGTGGAGAAGCAATGTGGAAAACAGATTAAGATCGTTAGAACTGATAGAGATGGAGAATATTACAGTAGATACACTGAGAATGGACAGGCATATGGTCCATTTGCGAAGTTTCTCCAGGAACATGTGATTGTTGCCCAATATACTATGCATGTTTCTCCAAACCAAAATGGCGTAGTTGAGAGGAGAAACCGAACATTATTGGACATGGCGAGGAGCATGTTTAGTAGCTCTACACTTCCTAAATCTTTGTGGACTGAAGATCTTAAGACAGCTGTGTATATATCAAACTAAGTTCCAACTAAGGTTGTCTCAAATACGCCATTTTAATTATTTAAAGGTTGGAAACCGAGTTTGCAACATATACGCATTTGTGGTTGTCCTTTAAAAATAAAATTTTACAACCCACATGAAAAGAAATTGGACCAAGAACTATAAGTGGATATTTCATCGGGTATGCCGAAGAATTCAAAGGGTAGAGATTCTATTGTTCATCTCACAACAATAAAATTGTAGAATCAAGAAATGAAAAATTTCTTGAGAATGATTTGATTTGTGAGAGGGATCATTCAACTGACATAGTTCTTGAGAAAGATCACATTAATTCACAACTCTATTATTTAAATGATAGATTGATCGTTATTCACACCCCTCAAAACCAAACGAGTGTTAGACAACCGGTTACTGATGTTCCACAAATCGCTGATGAAAATCCAATATATCAAGTTGTTAATGAAAAACAACAAGAAATTGTTGATCAACCAAACAACTTGATGAGATCTAATTGAATAAGAAGATCAGCTATATCTAGTGATGTGTATTTACGAGAATCGGATTTTAACATTGGAGGAGAAAATGATCCTGAAACGTTTTTACAAGCCATTAGTTGTAATTAGTCAAAATTTTGGTTTAATGCTATGAAAAGAAGAGATGAAACTATGTCAATTATGAGGTACGTGATCTTGTTCAGTTGTCTGATAGTATAAAAACCATTGGATGTAAATGGGTCTTCAAAACAAAGAAAGGATCATTAGGCAACATTGAAATATATAAAACAAGACTCATAACTAAACGATTCACCCAGCAGGAAGGAATCGACTACAAGGAAACTTTTTCTCCTGTATCTACAAAATATTCTCTCCGTATCATTCTAGCATTAATTGCACATTTTGACTTAGATTTACAACAAATGAAAGTGAAAACAACTTTTTTTTAACAGAGAATTAGAGGAAGATGTTATATGAAACAACCTGAAAGATTCTTCTCTAGTAATTGTGAGCACTTGGTATGTAAGCTTAAGAAATCTATATATGGATTGAAACAAGCTTCCTGTCTGTAGAACCCGAAAATCAGATTACGTATAAGTCATGCATAATTTCTATTATTTAAATTAAAAATGAATTTTTATGAATATATGAAGTGTTTTATTTATTTTAAAAGTAGAGGTTTAGTTATATCTTTTCAGGATAAATACGCGAGGTCGGACCGGAGTTTGGAGATTTGAGATAAGATTAATAATAAGAAAACATTCCTAAATTTAATGTAAGTCAAGGAATAATTTAATTTAAAGAAAAAAAAGAATGTTTTAGGATTCATTAAATTAATTAGAGCTAAGTTACTAAATAAGTTCTTTAGGTTAATATTTAATTAAAGCTAAAATTAAAATGTGTAAACCATTGAGGAGGAATTAATTTAGGTTAATATATTCAAGAAATTTAAATATAGTATTTAAATACTTAAAATTGTAAGCCATACAAGGCCATGCAATAGTTTAGTCTAAATTAATGTGTTAAGTTACAAAAAGGTTCAAATGGGTGTTAAAACATTAAGAAGCTAAAATACAAAATTTAAAACAATAATATACCATGCAAATTAATAATAATTTTGACTCAAAATTTATAATATTTCAAAGAGTTTGTAACTCTCTATTCAAACCACTCCTAATTGCACATCATGGAGTATTCATTTCTCATTTTAATTCTTTAATTAGTAATAAGAATTCAAACACAATAATACACCTTAATCCTTCCTCAATCCATTGTGCCAGCAAATAAAAGAATACGTGCAACAAGAACAAGAACAAAAGCAACGGCAGCTAAGGGAAAGGAAAACATTTCAAAAAAAATTCAACAAGCTTTTGAGCGACAATGATATCAATATAAAGAAAAATACAATTTTGATCATATATAATCAATGGCAAAAACTTGTGTGAGACGGTAACACAGATCGTATTTGTGAGACAAATCTCTTATTTGGATCAACCATGAAAAAGTATTACTTTTTATGCTAAGATTATTACTTTTTATTGTGAATATGGGTAGGGTTGACCCGTCTCACGGATTATGACCCGTGAGACGGTCTCACATGAGACTCACTCATAATCAATAGCGGAGCATCGATCGATCATCGGGTGATTGAATTATGTTAAATTTCAATATTTTTTGGAAAATTTAAAATAGAGTTACACATTAAATTTGTAAATGAAATATTGAATTACGTTAAATTTCAATATTTTTTTATTGAATATGATTTTATATGTATAATGCATCCTAATTATAATTAAATTACTCCTATTTTAGGTATTACACATTTTTTATATAAATAGATTTAAAGTTGAAGTATTGACATGTGATTTTGGGAAGGAAAAAAAAATATATTCTACCAAATATATATTTTTGCACATATATTATAGATTTCGATAGATTTGAATATGATAGTTACTGATTGGTTGAGATAATGGTTCGATAAATCTAGTGGTAACTACAGAAGAAAATATAATCCACATAATGAATTATATTGTTATTTATTTTGACAATATTGTCCCTATTTATGATGCACAATAAAATAACACAAAAAATCTAGAAAAATTACACTAATATTTATCATGATGGAAAAAATAATCTACAGTAGAAAATATTTAAAAATTACACTAATATTTATCATGATGGAAAAAATAATCTATAGTAGAAAATATTTATCATTAACGATAGCTTATTATTTTAGAGAAGTATTTTCAAAATCGGATTGGACCAGTCATGGGTGTGGGGACCCGAACGCTAATCAAGTTCTTAATCATCATTGGGACTAATTAATCAATTAAAACAGGGTCTAATTTTTTTTTTTTAAAATGCGGAACGTAGTGACATACAACATATATACATATCAGTATATAAAATACAAATCCTGTATTTCAACATTTATTCAAACTAGGGTTTAAAACTAAAGTCAAGTGTTTAACCCTACATCTAGTCCAAGTCCGGTGCCACCACTCTAATTACGATCTAGCTCTTCATCTCCTCGACCCTGGACCTGTCCCACCTGTTGTCAAGTACACATACAGACCAGACAACAGCCGGATAACTCCGGTGAGAATAAATCCCAGTATAAATCAATGAAACATGCAATCATATAAACAAATATAAAGCATGTAATCAGGTAACATGAATATGTATCAAAATCTGAAACATAAACAATATCAAATCAAACTATCGACACAAAATCAGACTAGACTCAATCCTAGTCTAGGGATCCCGGTTTCCAGATGTGGTATTCCTATATCGAATTCCGTAATAGGAGGAACCGTAATTCTATTACTCGATATAACCCTATCCGGTGTTCCTATATCGACTTCCGTAATAGACGAATTCCTATTCCCTGTTACTCGATATAACCAAACATCCGGTGTCCTGACCTAACCGTCATGGACTGTAGCTCTATCGCTAATATCCTATCTTGAGACATCGTGCAATGTGCCGTGGCGATACCACCACTATCCGGCACTTCTGTCACAAGATAACTCGTCTAATACCTGTCATCTAAATTCAAGAGAACAAGTACATTAATCAATGTAATGCAAATATCCATGCAATAAAATAAAGTATGTGATTTAGGGAAACCCAAGTCTAAACCGACTCAAGTCCATCTCCCAATACCACATTGACTTATACCTTTCTTTCGTCGGTTTCTGGCTCAGTCGAAGTCCTGAATTCACAGTCTGTGTCCAGTTGTAGCCTATGTTGCTAGGAACTCAGTACTGAAGTCGGATTCAAAATCAGACGGACGGATTTCTCAGAAAAGGCGTAAGGATTTTTCTTAAATCTCCCTCGACTCTTTCTCTCGTTTCTGAAGATTCAAGTTGCTTGTATACATATATATATATATATATATATATATATATATATATATATTGCATGCAATTCCATACGTGTCATCCTTACAATTCGCCCAAATCCTCTCGCGCATATGCGCGCATTGTCTTCGCGCATATGCGCGAGACCATGTCTCGGCGCGTGCTGCGCAACTCGCCTCGCGCATATGCGCGCACTGACATCGCGCATATGTGCGAGACCTACTGTCTCCGCCTGCATCCACTCGCGCATATGCGCGCTTCCCGCCGCGCATGTGCGCCGAACCTACTGGACTTCCTCCTTGGCTACTGAAGTGCTCGCGCATGTGCGCGCGTTAATTCGCGCATGTGCGCCACAGCCACTGGATTTCTCGCGCATGTGCGCGCGTATAACCGCGCATGTGCGCCGAGGCTACTGTTCTCGCACATTTAATTTTCGCCCGTTATCTCAAATCGTGTCCCGATTAATCCTTTCATAATCGCATCAATTATAGGTCAATAATTACAGATTACTAGGATTAAATTTCCGGGTATTACATTTCTCCCCCCCTAAGATACGATTTCGTCCTCGAAATCATCGATAATCAAATCATATCATTAAGAAGGTATGTATACCAAAAACTGTATCAAAATTTACATCAGTGAAACAATGATGGGAATTCCTGTCTCATATCTGATTCAGTCTCCCAAGTGGCCTCTTCAACGCCATGACGAGTCCATTGAACTTTCACAAGAGGAATCCTCTTTGTTCTGAGCTGTTTTTCTTTACGATCGATAATCCTGATCGGTTTCTCGACATAACTCAATGTCTCATCCAGCTCGGTCTCGTCTGGCTGAATCACGTGTGAATCATCAGGGAGATATTTCCGCAGCATAGATACATGGAAGACATCATGTATCCCAGATAATGAAGGCGGTAATGCAAGTCGATAGGCACGATCTCCTACCTTTTCGAGAATCTCATAAGGACCAACATATCGTGGAGACAGTTTCCCTTTCTTGCCAAATCTGACAACTCCTCTGAAAGGCGAAATCTTCAGGAATACTCGGTCTCCAGCCTCAAATACCAACGGTCTACGTCGAAGGTTAGCATATTTGGCTTGTCTGTCCTGAGCTGCCTTCATTTTCTTTTGAATCAATTTAACTTTCTCTGTCATATCTCTGATCATATCCGGTCCAGTCTCAGGAACTTCAGAGATATCATCCCAATAAAGTGGGGATCTGCATTTCTTTCCGTACAACGCTTCAAATGGTGCCATCTCAATAATAGTCTGATAGCTGTTATTGTACGAAAACTCACAAAGAGGCAATGCATCTTGCCAATTAGTACTAAAATCAAGTACTACAGCTCTCAGCATATCTTCCAGGGTCTGGATAGTCCGCTCTGACTGTCCATCGGTCTGTGGATGATACGCGGTACTCAGATGTAACCTCGTACCTAGAGCTTGCTGCAGGCTCTGCCAGAAGTGCGAAGTAAATCGAGGATCACGGTTTGAAACAATCGACTTCGGCACTCCATGCAATCTAACCACCTCTCGGACATAAACCTCAGCCATCTGATCATATCGATAGGTCATCTTGTATGGAATAAAACAAGCGGATTTGGTCAGTCGATCAATCACGACCCAAATCGCATCACAATCTCTGGAGGATCTCGGTAACTGTGTCACAAAATCCATGGAAATGTGATCCCATTTCCATTCAGGGATGGACAAACTCTGTAACAATCCTCCTGGTTTCTTCCTCTCAGCTTTCACCTGTTGGCAATTCAGACACTTGGCTACAAATTTAGTCACATCAGATTTCATTTGTTTCCATCAATATTGTGTCTTTAAATCATTATACATCTTCCTGCCACCAGGATGAATGCTAAAACGACTGTTGTGCGCTTCTGTCAATATTCGCTGTCTCAAATCTGAAACATTTGGCACAACAATACGATTATTCACATACAAAACACCATTTCGAACCTGGTATTCCGATCGATGTCCCGATCTGACCATAGCAATCGAATTCTGTACGTTCTGATCACTTTTCTGTGCCTCTTTGATTCTTACTATCAATTCTGGTTCAGCTCGAATCGCATATAATCTCAGAGGCTGATGATATGTTTCAAATATTAATCCAGACAAACAGCAGTCTTCAATCAAATTCGATACACCAATCGTCGATAAGGATAGTGCACATACCTTTCGACTCAGTGCATCAGCTGCTGCATTGGACTTCCCTGGATAATACTTGATTTCACAATCGAAGTCTTTCAATAAATCCAGCTATCTCCGCTGTCTCATATTCAATTCAGATTGTGAAAACAGATATTTCAAGCTTTTATGATCAGAATATATCTCGAATTTCTCACCGTACAGATAATGTCGTCATATCTTCAGTGCAAAGACTATGGCTGCCAATTCAAGATCATGAATTGGGTAACGAGTTTCATGGGGTTTCAGCTGTCTCGAGGCATAAGCAATCACATGCCCTTGCTGCATTAAAACACAACCCAATCCTCGGTGAGATGCATCACAATAAACGACAAATCCACCAGTGCCTGAAGGAATCGTCAACACAGGCGCACTGGTCAGTCTCTTTTTCAACTCAAGAAAACTGGATTCACAGTCTTCGGTCCACACAAATGGAGCATTCTTCTGGGTTAACTGCGTAATCGGTTTGGCAATACTCGAAAAATCTTTAATGAATCGGCGCTAATATCCTGCCAAACCCATAAAACTGCGAATCTCGGGTACAGATGTCGGTCTTGGCCAAGAAATCACTGCCTCAACCTTACTGGGATCAACTGATATACCATCTCCGGATATAATATAACCCAGAAATATCACCTGTTTCAACCAGAACTCGCATTTCGACAGTTTCGCATACAACTTCTCCGTCCTCAAAGTTTGCAACACAGTCCTCAGATGATCAGAATGCTCAATCATATTCTTTGAATAAATCAAGATATCATCAATGAATATGATAACAAAATCATCCAAATATTTCTGAAAGACGCGGTTCATCAATCCCATAAACACCGCTGGTGCATTCGTCAAACCAAAAGGCATGACAATAAATTCATAGTGTCCATACCTGGTTCTGAATGCTGTCTTTGAGATATCAGAATCCCTGACTCTCAGTTGATGGTATCCAGATCTCAAGTCAATTTTGGAATACACAGATGAACCTTGCAACTGATCAAACAGATCATCAATACGAGGCAATGGATATTTATTCTTTACCGTTGCCTTGTTCAGCTGCCGATAGTCGATACAAAGTCTCATCGACCCGTCTTTCTTCCTCACGAACAGTACTGGAGCACCCCAAGGAGATACACTCGGTCTGATATATCCCTTGGCCAGTAAATCCTCCAACTGTTCTTTCAATTCTCTCAATTCTATCGGTGCCATCCGGTATGGAGCTCTCGAATTGGAACTGTGCCTGGCATCAACTCTATGCTGAAGTCTATCTCTCGAATCGGAGGTAATCCAGGAATCTCGTCTGGAAAGACATCAGCAAATTCACACACCACACGCAAATCTGCCAATGATGGGCTCTTTTTCAGTAAATCAACTGAATAAACCAGGAATCCATCCGCTCCTTTCTGTAATAATCGAGTCATATTCATTGCAGATATCAAAGGAATTCTGGCACGCGAACTCTGGCCATAAAATTTCCACTCTTCAGCCATTTCAGGTCTGAAGCGTACAATCTTGTGGAAACAATCAACTGTAACTCTATACTTGGTTAATGTATCAATACCAATAATACAATCAAAGTCAGATATCCCAAGTACAATACAGTCTAATTCAATCGTATGTCCATCGTACTGCAGTATACAAGGTTTCACAGATTTCACTGATATCAAACCTGTTCCTAACGGAGACGTGACAGATACTACAGTAGCTAAGGACTCAACAGACAATGAATGCATTAAAGCAAATCGTTCAGACATAAAAGTATGTGATGCACCAGTATCAATCAATACATAAGCAGGATAACCCGAAATAAAACAGTTACCTGCAACTACATCATCAGGTGCATCCTGTGCCTGCTCCTCAGTCAATGCAAAAACTCTGGCCTGCTGTCTCGGAGGCTGGCTCCCTGTCTGGCTACCTCCGGGCCTCTGCTGTGACTGAGTAGGCGGTGCTGGCTGAATAGTATGAACGGCAGATGGTCGTCTACCTGCCTGAGCCACTGATCCAGATGACTCAGCTGCCTGCGATCCCTGGGCACCTCGCTGTGGACACACTCGGGCAAAGTGTCCCTGCTGTCTACAGATACGACAGCTGCCAACTACTCCTCGGCACTGATCTGTGGAATGCCTCCCTCCACAAGTACCACAATACGGTCCTGCATAGCTCTGGCTCTGACCGGTCTGTCTAGAGCCACTCGAACTGGACGAGGTAGTCCCTGATTTCTTGAATTGCTTCCCTCTAGCCTTCAAGAAATCCTTCTTTCCGCTACCACTGCTGCCACCTTCAAATCTAGGAGGTGGTGGTTGTCCCGATACTGGAACCACAAACGAAGCCTCTTTCTGCCTCATCAGGCCTGCCTCGCTCCCTTGGCTCTATTCAGGGCATCGGTGAAATTGTTAGGCCTCCCAGTATTCACCAGCGTAAAAATCTCAGGATTAGGTCATTTATGAACTGGTCTGCTACGGCCTCATCATGTTCAGCTACGTGGGGAGCAAATCGGAGCAATGTCGAAAACTTAGCCACATAATCCTCAATGTTCAACTGGCCTTGTTTCAGGTTTGCAAACTCAGCTCCCTTGTCCTTCCTATAAGAAACTGGAAAGAACCGTAGATAGAATTCAGTCTTAAACACATTCCAGGTAATGGCCGTACCACTCTGTTCCAATGCTCTTCTAGTCGTGATCCACCAGTGTTTAGCAACGTCATGCAACTGGTGTATTATCAGTTTCGCCCTCTTTCCCTCAGTATACTCCAAAGATTCAAACAGTGATTCAATGTCGTCCAACCAACTTTCACATTCCACGGAGTTCTCCGTACCTTTCAAAGTCGGTGGATGAAATGACTGAAACCTTTTCAGCAATTTCTTCATTGCTGTAGGTGTCACATCCATGGGAGGATTCGACGTACTCCCCTGTTCTGGCATTCTCCTCGGAGGCATATCTGAATTCAAAAGGATTAGCAATCCCAACAATAATCCTGTTTCAAGCCTCCCTGGATCATCTTACAGCTGATCCATTCCAATAATACACAATACCATATCAATAACAGATAAGTCAGGTAACATGTATTAAAGCAGTAAACATGCTAGCAATCAAAAGCAAGGAAAGAAAATCTCATTCTACCCCGCTCACTAGCTGCTATCTCAATCTAAAGGATCTATGGCTCTGATACCACCTGTTGTGGGGACCCGGACGCTAATCAAGTTCTTAATCATCATTGGGACTAATTAATCAATTAAAACAGGGTCTAATTTTTTTTTTTAAAATGCGGAACGTAGTGACATACAACATATATACATATCAGTATATAAAATACAAATCCTGTATTTCAACATTTATTCAAACTAGGGTTTAAAACTAAAGTCAAGTGTTTAACCCTACATCTAGTCCAAGTCCGGTGCCACCACTCTAATTACGATCTAGCTCTTCATCTCCTCGACCCTGGACCTGTCCCACCTGTTGTCAAGTACACATACAGACCAGACAACAGCCGGATAACTCCGGTGAGAATAAATCCCAGTATAAATCAATGAAACATGCAATCATATAAACAAATATAAAGCATGTAATCAGGTAACATGAATATGTATCAAAATCTGAAACATAAACAATATCAAATCAAACTGTCGACACATAATTCAGACTAGACTCAATCCTAGTCTAGGGATCCCGGTTTCCAGATGTGGTATTCCTATATCGAATTCCGTAATAGGAGGAACCATAATTCTATTACTCGATATAACCCTATCCGGTGTTCCTATATCGACTTCCGTAATAGACGAATTCCTATTCCCTGTTACTCGATATAACCAAACATCCGGTGTCCTGACCTAACCGTCATGGACTGTAGCTCTATCGCTAATATCCTATCTTGAGACATCGTGCAATGTGCCGTGGCGATACCACCACTATCCGGCACTTCTGTCACAAGATAACTCGTCTAATACCTGTCATCTAAATTCAAGAGAACAAGTACATTAATCAATGTAATGCAAATATCCATGCAATAAAATAAAGTATGTGATTTAGGGAAACCCAAGTCTAAACCGACTCAAGTCCATCTCCCAATACCACATTGACTTATACCTTTCTTTCGTCGGTTTCTGGCTCAGTCGAAGTCCTGAATTCACAGTCTGTGTCCAGTTGTAGCCTACGTTGCTAGGAACTCAGTACTGAAGTCGGATTCAAAATCAGACGGACGGATTTCTCAGAAAAGGCGTAAGGATTTTTCTTAAATCTCCCTCGACTCTTTCTCTCGTTTCTGAAGATTCAAGTTGCTTGTATACATATATATATATATATATTGCATGCAATTCCATACGTGTCATCCTTACAATTCGCCCAAATCCTCTCGCGCATATGCGCGCATTGTCTTCGCGCATATGCGCGAGACCATGTCTCGGCGCGTGCTGCGCAACTCGCCTCGCGCATATGCGCGCACTGACATCGCGCATATGTGCGAGACCTACTGTCTCCGCCTGCATCCACTCGCGCATATGCGCGCTTCCCGCCGCGCATGTGCGCCGAACCTACTGGACTTCCTCCTTGGCTACTGAAGTGCTCGCGCATGTGCGCGCGTTAATTCGCGCATGTGCGCCACAGCCACTGGATTTCTCGCGCATGTGCGCGCGTATAACCGCGCATGTGCGCCGAGGCTACTGTTCTCGCACATTTAATTTTCGCCCGTTATCTCAAATCGTGTCCCGATTAATCCTTTCATAATCGCATCAATTATAGGTCAATAATTACAGATTACTAGGATTAAATTTCCGGGCATTACAATGGGTCCAGTCCGAAACAACTTAAAACCTATTTTAGCTGTTAAATCGGTGAAAATCGATCAGAACCGGTAAAAACCGATCGAACTAACTATAAAATAGAAAACATGTGGCAACATTTGAACCGATTTTCCGAATTTTTTTTATTTTTTTATGAAAATTAATTTTAATAAATCTTAGATTTAATATTTTGTTATATATATACACGATTATTTGAAATTTAAATTTCTTAAAAAATGTTATTTTAGTAATTATATAATTTATTTTTATTTTTATAAAATATATAAATATAATTGGTATTTTAAATTTATGTATATAGTAATTTAATTTTTAATTTTGGTAAACATATTTGTTTGCATATTATATACATGTTACAGGTCTGTTTATATTTTAAATTTGGATAAATATAAATATTTTTTTATTATTTATATACATATTTTAAATTTTTATAAATTAAAATATATTAATATTTTTATTTTATATAATATAACGGTTTTCCGTTCCGACCGTCGGTTCAACCGATCCGACCGATTGAACTGTTTTTCAAAGTAAATTGGTTCGATCAACGATCTAGTTATAAAAACATTGTTTTATAGATTTCATGGTTTCGATCTAAGTTACAATAATAAACAAATTTTGACTCATATTCAGTATACTTAGAATTTATTTTTGAGAACAACCTACCCTCGTGCATGCATTCCCCATCGTGGATTTTATTTTTTTCCTCCATCAAATATAAAAAGAAAGAACCAAATTCAAAACACATGCAATCAAGATTGGAGGACAATGAAAATCAAGACTCACACAGAATCATCTTGCAAGCAACATAGAAGAGCGTGGATGGGTTTTTTTCCCAAGAAATCGTAGAACCAAAAAGGTCGGGTGGAATGAGGTGGAACAACAAATATGACAGTATTTTACCGTATAGCCCAGTTGTGCTCCGCACAGGACGAAAGCAGAGCATGATAGCCGCTGCTCTGCAAAGCCAGCGTCAAGACTGATCAGAAACCCCCAGAGGGTCCCATCGATCCGTCTCGCAAACTATCGGCTGAGCCCGTCATCGGGCGTAGGCCACTGGAGTCAACTCCAGTTGGAACATAAGGCCCACTACTCATTTCCCTCAACCTTTATTGCCCCCTGCTAAGGTCACAGGCCCACGCTACTGAGCCCGGCAGGGTAGAAGTGCGGGTAACAGAATTATAAAGAACAAATTACTGTTTCCAATAATCGATATGGGAATTACAGATCATCGGTGTTTAACTCTACCTTTACTAATTGGGCCGGCTTATAGATATTATTGTTTCTGATTAAATATTATAATAATAAAAATATAGTTAATAATGATAATATTAATATTAGTCAAACTCATAATCATCAATCATATTTACAATATTAATATTAACTACAACAATACATTAATAAAATCAATAAATAATAAAGATATTTATCGTAACTATTTTAATTAAAATATTAATAATTTTTTATTATAAGCATTAATTAAAATATTAATAACAGTAGAAATTTATTATAAAAAAGTCATAAAAATAAAAGTAATTATTTAGAATCAAGCGTTTACCACTAGGTCAAAAGTTACGATTGTGAGCCAATACACAACACTATTTCCTAAGTATCGGCCATGTAACCTGCAGAGATAGTGTTATCCGTTAAGATCTGGCGTCATTTTTTATTGCCCACATAGCCACTAAATCAAACAACGTAACGTTAACAGCACTATTGTCACTTATGCACCCTTAACTTGACGATAATTATAGTAATAATTATAGTTTTAGTTAAAATAATAATGATTTTTCTTTCATATATTATTAGTGAGAAGACATCATATTAATCATAATGTCAACAACAATATTCTTAATAACACAACGGCCTTGTAGACGCCCCCAAAAATTTATGATTCTTTTCGTGCACAAGGTATTTAATTTATATTCCATAAATTTTTTTAATAATAATCCATTTTATTTATTTAATTTATTATAGAAAAAATTATTTTTTAATTACTTTCCTCCTATTAGAAGATTTTGATTGATCTTAATTAACTCAAATGTAATAAATTTTCATGTCAACAACTAAGATAGTTTTATCTTAAACAACACAAATCAAAAGAGATTCCATAATAAATCAAGCCTTAGGGCAGCTACCATTCATTGATACGACCAATATATTTATACAAGAATACGAAATGAAATTCAACACCATCTAAAAGCTTACTCAACTAGTTTGCTGGCTGGCAAGACCGCATTCCCTCTTAAAAAATACCATCAAAACAAGTTTGAGACTTGAAAGGAAAACAAAAGATTGAATTAATACAACTATTATTCATAGTCTATGTTTTTTATTCCCAGTGTGTGTGGCATTGCAGAGGTATGTGCTCAACCACTGGCAAAAGTTCTGTTGGTTGCGGAAATACTAGCAATCTTGATTTTGATGATAACAAAACTTGTTATTGTGTTTCTAACATATTTACTCAAGCGTAAAATTGATACATCAAGTTGGAAGCTGGAACTTAAATTTCGCAACCGGTTGAATTCTGGCGACGTGAAATATTTTGAGCATATCTTACAAAACAGGTATTGAAATGACCTAAGGCCAAAACGGTTGAAAAGCCAATTCAATTATCTACAAGTCATATCTCAGGCCGATCGGACAGTTCGAATTTTATCTAGGTCAAACCGCAAATTGAAGTTCAGACAAGACATTTCGGGTTCTGCAAAAAGTTCAAAACGAGCAGCATTAGTATTTTGCCCATATCTCTCAGCTGGATGATTCAAATGATAATCCGCCAACTTCACCGATCAGAAAAGACAATTTGAAATAAGTCGTATTTCATGTCTATTGGGCAAAATCGAATTGTATCTAGGCCAAATTGATTACTGAATGACCAAACTGATTGCACGAAAACAACAATCAGTTGGGTATAAACAGTTGCGGTATTTTGGCCATATCGTTCAGCTCGCTTATTGGAATGAAGCGATTAAGAATGCGTTAAAAATATAAGCCGATGATCTACAAATCATCTTCAGAAGTCAAAGTCTGAATCAAAACTTAAGATGATGATAGATGGCGATGAAGCTACTGATTCTGCACAGCACACCAGTTGAGATGTTGTTGAGCTGCGGTTGAGATGCTGAACAGATTGAACCGCTGACCAGTTTTCAACCGCTGACCAGTTCAACCGCTGACCAGTTTGAACCCTTGACCAACTGTTGACCAACAAGTTTAAGCTCGGGAAAATGTCCAGCAAGGCGAATTTGACCTTTTCAATATCAGAAACAGTACAGAAACTTTTCAAATGGTCATATTCTTGTGTCTAAAGTATATATCATTGTTGGGCCTATAGATACAACATCTTGAAGATCAAACAAGAGCTTTTGAAGGGGTTTCAAAGCATCGGCAGCTAGCATGAAGAAATCTGATATTTGAGAGCACAAGCCCTTGTGTGAAGATACATTTGAGAAGTATACTCTAAAGTATAAATTTCTCACACACAATCACTCACAAATATACAAGAGAGTTGAACTTCAAAGTTTAGTTGAGTGAGTCTTCACAGAAAGACATTAAAGATTGTGTTTGTAGTCTTGACATAAGAGACGTTAAACATTATGCGGATTGTGAGGTTGCGGCCTACAATCGAGAGTGTGCTAGGAGTTTCAATTAGAAAAGAAGTCCTAAGTTGAAATGGGTTTGTACAAGGTGTTGTATAAATCAAAGTCTTCTAGTAGATCATTTCCAAGGGGAAGAAGGTGTGACGTAGGAGTTGTTAATCTACAAACATCCTTAAACAAATTCGTGTCTATTTATTTATTTTATTTACTTATCATTTCCATTGTTTTTAAAGATGCATTGTTGAAGTATTTTACTTGTTCTTCAAATACGAAAATGTTGCATATAATTTGATAAAATGCTTCAATCGAAATATTTTTACTCATTCAACTTGCATATATTTTTAATATTTTACAAAATATTTAATCGGTTTCTACGAAAGATTTTTTCGAGTATCTTCCACTTGGTTTGAATACCAAACTCGATTTAATTCATCGGTGTTCAATATTTCAAGAATCGAGCTATTGTAGCTCAACGATTTACCCCCTTTAATCGATCCCAACAAGTTCCATCTAGGATTGATCATTTTCCTTGAAATTGGCCAGTGACACTCCTATGAGACAAGCTTCTTCATTTTTATCAGTCTTTAAGGTACTTTTTCTGTATTGGCCTTTGAAATTGTCAAATCATCTCTTTCTCCAATTGGTCATTCCTGGTAAATAAAATTATAACCAGATGAGAAATCAAGGGAATGGAAACACAGATGCTTAAATAATAATAATGAAAAAAAAATGAAAGAATGGTGTAGTAGTTGAAATATTTGGCTACTATAAACATAAATTTGTATAAGTTGCCAAATAATTAACTTAAATTTATTCAATATTATTTTTGGCCTAATTTTCTAGGTGTAAATGATGCAAGATCACAAAGAGATCAATAATAAAGTTCATTATTAAGCATATATTTAGCAGGAAATGCCATGAGCTCGAGAAAATCAACAGATATTCATGTATGAAATTTTTTTGAAAATAAATATTTCGCATTCTTTGTACACATGCTTTCAGATTCAGAGAAATACAAAAGAGATTCAAATCAAGGAAAAATGAAGTCAATAAGTAATTCATTCCTTTGAGTTCAAGGTTTCAAAGTTATTGAATCAACAAATTCTAAAATAAGTCGTAAAGCTAAACACACAGACCTCATCCACTCCAAATCTCAAACATCTTGAGTACGATCATGAAGACCACATAAAATTTAAATGATTTGTGCTATGAAGAATTAGAAAAATGTCATATTGCCGGAATCGGAGAAACCACAAATCAAAGGGAAAAGCGGCAAATGGGCCCGATGAGCGTCAGCGGCAAGTGGTTTGTGAAGCAAAGCGATGACTAGCTGCATGAACGAGGTGTATTGGAGGAAGAGAAATAAAATTAGGATAGATGATGGAAATTTGATGGGAAATTCAGTGTTGTGTAGAATTTGTTGCCTAGACAAGTTGGAGGAAGAAGATGAAGTGAAATTTTTTATATGTTGTTTTATCGTAGATTTAGAAGAGGAATGATCAATTTTATCTGTCTTGCACTTACTTCCAGAAAGCATTTGTTTTTTAAAATTTGGGCCCAATACTTGTAAATGGGTTGTGACAATAGGGTTGGGCTTATATAAATAGCCAAAATAGTTTATTGGCCAAATTGTTTGTCTTTAAAAATGAAATAACATAAAATCTATTATCCAAGGAAATATATGAAATAGTATCCCAATAGAAAGAAAACATTTCAAGCCCTTTAGGTTAAAAGAGAGTTGGCGTCTGAAATTTTGAGGAGTTGCAAGATTGACTAAGTTATGGGCCATGAAAGAGGCCACTATCACATGTAAATGGTCGTGCGAAAACCGAGCATCAACCGTTGATTAGTATCGAACAGAAGCAGAAAGAAGAATTAAAAACAAAACAGACTCTACACAAACTCATCAACACAAAAATATCTACAACAAAAACTTCTGCAAATTTCGATTTTATCTTCATTCTTTTTAGTTTATCGTAAATTTCTTAGCATATTCGTGAACAAATTTTATGTTTATAATCGTAAAAATGTTATTTCAATTCATAATAACATAATTAGATTAGATGTTGTCCATGGATTTCTTTTACAAATTTCATCATATTTTTCGTTTAAATTCGTAACTTTGTAGCTTACTAAAGGGTTAGAATTAACACCAAATCAGTATATGTGTCACCTGATAATAAAAGTAAAATTATTCATCTGGTACGATTTTGTGTCTGGCATGCCTACACAATTTTCTATGCAAACACTAACAATTTGGAAAATTTATATTAGAAGAAAGAAAAATTACTCCCTGAAAATGGTAAAGTTGTATATTTGTTTGTTTATGATTCCTAACACTGACCTCATCATTATCGACCCAATACTAAGAGTTCAACTAATACAATAACTCAATCCCAATGAGAACCACAAAAGATGTATGTGGATCCAACACATGATATTCATCTTGACCAATAAAAGCGTACTTAAATGTCTGCAATTTAACATCACATTTTTCTAGCAGCACTTAAGTGAATTTCAATTAGCTTTCCATTCACCAAGTGTGAACTACATTAACTATGCCAATAGACTTCTAAAGTTTGAAAGATATGGTACACTTTCTAATGATTTTCATGATTTTACGTTGCGAGACAGACCTTATGTACGTCATGTGTTAGGATCAGTTTGCAGGGGCTAAGCGTTTAGAAAGGGGGGTTGAATAAAAATTTACGATTTTGACTATTTTCGATAATAGTGAATCAGTTTATTAATAAACTGAATTCAAGAATCTTGTTGTCAATAACAGACAATTAACCTGGTTTAAGTGCGGAAATAAACTACTGATAGATTGAATACTAAGCGAATAACTGAAATAAAGGATACGAAGATTTTATAGATGGTCGGAGGTTTCAAATGCTCCTACATCACCCATTCTATCACAGGGATAGGATTTTCACTAAAAGACTTTGATAAAATACAGAAGCTGTAATAACTCGCTTCATTTTGGACTTAAAAACTGGCAAACTGAAACTCTTAGTTTCTTACAACTTTTCAGTATATAACTGAATCTCTTTCCTAGCACAACTAATCTTTAGAAGATCGAATACAATAGTGTAATGTGCTTAGAATTTTAGCTCAAGTGATAGCCTGAAAGCTATGAATATTTCTGCGAAGTGTGAGCTTTTTTATATGATATCGTAACTAATAGAGTATATCTGAATTCAAAGGTTGTTCAGAGTATTTTTCTAAAAGTTTTTTTGTCTCAGCTGAAATCCTCGGCTATTTATAGGATTTGCTTTCAACGGTCACATTAATTGCATTAAATGACTCATATCCTTTGATTTGTCCTTTCTGCATGTGTCAACATTCTTCTGACAATAGTACATTGTTGCAGTCTGATATGCGGCGCTCCCACTATCGATAGCGTATGCCGTGTATAATTTGTCGGTTGGTAGCCGCACTTAACTGATGACGTGTCAACCTGAATTTCAGCTGAAAATATTTCGATCAGCTAGATTGTCTTTAGTTTCAACTGATATTTCAGCTACTTTCAAAAATTCAGTTTGGTTTCCTTCGTATTTTTTAACTCATTAATAATCAGTTCGAGCAACTTTAGTTAAAGTAGTTTCAGTTCGAATAAGTTTAGTTGAACCGATCAGTTCTGCAACCTTCAAAAGCGTTGATTTGTCAAACTCCGAAACTTTAATTCTAACATCATGTATATTTAAGGACTTTATCTATTCAGCTTGCATGGATATACATATACATTAAATGACATATGATAAACATAAAAATCTTACATTAATTAAATGTTTTATAATATAAATTTATTGTTTTTGTTTTGTTAAATATTTAAATATTATATGTTTATAATAAATTGTATTAAAAAATTAGTTGTTGTGTAATTTTAAATTTTACTATTTTTACAAGTTCGATAACACAAGAATAACATTGGCATTGCAAATGGGATTAAGATGATTCTTAGACCTGTAGAAAGTTGATGATAATATCTACAATATTGGTGACAAGCATGAGATAAAAATCTTCTCACAATTGGGATCAAATTAAGCTACAAATAAAGTTACCAAAGGAGTGACAGTTTTACTATGCTCTAGCATTTTTATCATATCTCTCAAATTACTTGGTCAAATGGTTAAAAAAAATATCAATTCAAACAACTCAATTATCTACATGTTTTGTTGTATGTGGAAAAGAAAATTCAGATGGTAAGATTTTCAAAAGTGATGTGTATTATTATATAATTTCTTGGAACACCCATGAAGAATTATGTGTAAAAAAATAATATTTTATTTATTGTTGTCTCCCCAAATTTGGCTATAAATAGGGGTGCATTGTAATGTATTGAGATATCTCTCATTTCATGAACAAACCATTGAGTTCATAATATTTCTCTCTTTATTTTTCTTTTATTTCTTCATTTAAATATAATTAGCATGTTAATTTCATATTCAAAGTTTTACATTTTGAATAATGAGTAGCTAACTTCCTAAAGTTGAGATGAAAAGATGAAACTCTTGGCAAGATAATAAGGTTATTAAAAGGTAAGAATCTATGTTTTATATTATTTAATCATTAATCATTATTTATGTTATATTTATTTCTTTAAACATTATTATACCCTACTTATAAGGGGGAAGTTTTGATTTATTGTTGCTATATGTTACACTAAATTTTTGGAACCATTTAAATTTTAGTTTGGTATTACCAACTATTTAAAGTGGATGCCTTCATTTATTATATATGAATATATCATAATTTTAATTTCTTGGTACCATTTAAATGTTAGTTTGGTTTTACCAACCATTTAAAGTAGATGCCTTGATTTATTATATATGAATATATCATAATATAATTTCTTGGTACCATTTAAATGTTTGTTTGGTTTTACCAACCATTTAAAGTGGGAACCTTGATTTAGTGTTTAAAATATATAAATAGAACAATAAATACTTGATAACATTTATAAGTTTTGGTATATATATTTATAAGATAATAATATATAACATAATATAAATATGATTATTTAATATATTGGAACCATTTTATCAAGTAAATTTCAATAATATTCATTAATGTTAACTTTATTAAAATACCAATAGTGGATCATTTAATCTCAACTGCTTAAATTATAATTTGAACGATTAAAAATTACCAATTAAAGATTCAAACAAGTAAAAGAAAAAAAACAAAAAAAAAACAAAAAACATTGTAGTGGACTTGTAATTACCTTAGCTTCTCTGTGGATACGATATTCGGACTCATCGAATTATACTACTTGTGGACAACCTGTAGTGCCCAAAATTCAGTACACGTATAGCACATGCATTTATTTAATTATTAAAGCATTTATTTAATTTTAAACGAGTCTTAGTAGTGCATGATTTATTTAAATGCAGTATTTTAAATTAATTATGTCTATGTGATGCACGTTAAAATATTTTTTCGAGTTTCATGTTTCAGGCGATTATTCGAGGCGGGATCGAGGAAAAGACCGGTGACGAGTTTGGCAATTTTTTTAGCATGGTATTTTTATTTTAAGTCGAGGTTGGGGAATTTTAACTAGTTTATTAAGTTTAGCATTTGATAGCCTAATTAATTATTAGATGATTTTAAGATTTTAAAAGTTTAAAATTAGTGTGTACTTGTTTTTAATTGAGGAGTTTGATTAAATTAGTGTGAGTTATCTTTTGTTAGTATTTTTAATTAGTTAAATTAGCACCAATTACTCCTAATTAAAACACACACACCCACGTTACACACACTCACACACACTTACATATTTTTACACACACCAAAACACACAACACATACACCTACACATTTTATTTCACATTTCTATTATTTTGAGAGGAGAGAAAAACCTAGGGTTCTTCCCCGAGTGAGCAGCCGCCCCTCCCCTTCAGTTCCAGCAAAGTTTTGTTGAATTTTCTTCTAAGAGAATCGCGGCACGTTCGTTCCGGATCGACCCTCACTCTGTTTCCGCTTTGGTATCGTCGTTACGGTATTTTAAATATCAAAAGGCACGTATATTCTGTTATTTCTGCATCGATCTCGTCATATTATGTGTTGTGTTATTCTTATGCTTAAAATTCATGTATGACGTTGTTGTTTGAGCGGAAAATGGTTTGGATCAGTTTTGAAATAAGTTTTAAATCTCAAATCTCGTTTTTGCTATCATTTTTAAAACTGTGATTTTTCGGTCGTGACTCTGAGAAAACGTTCCACAGGAAAATTGTATAACTTTTCGATACCTTCGATTTGACGGTAAATTCAAAATATTTGAATAAAAATTGAGTGAGTTATGGTGTTTTTCGTGGGACTGCTCAAACTGCGTTTTTCTGAAAATTATGTATTGATGTGTTCTTGAGGTTTTATTGTTGCAGGCTTCGTTGGGGATCGACGGGAGATCGTTGCTGCGTCTAGATATGCTTAGTATGATGTTGGGTTGTTATTTGATATGTCGTTTAGCGTTGATCGCCAATACATTAGAAGTCGTAAGAATCGATTTGGTGTCAATTTCTACGTTTATTTGAATTGTATGTGTCGTAGGGTGGACGTCGTTGCTTTGGGTGCTTGTATGAATTTGGTTCGATGTTATGGCATGCTAGGATGGGTCTCGGGGCGTTGGTTCATGGTCCGTACAAACGAGTCTAGGATGATAAGCATAGCATGTATTGGATTTTCGTGAGTTTACAAATCCCGCAGGTACACGGACCAGGGCACGGGGTCTGTGCCTTTATTTCCTTCGCAGTGCCAAATTCTCGAGGCTACACGGACCTAGGCACGGGGTCCGTGTCCTCACTTCCTTCAGAGTATTCTTTTTGCGCACCTACACAGACCCCCACACGGACCTAAGCACGGGGTCCGTGCCTTCCATTTTCTTCACGACACATTTCACCGCACGGACATGGACCCGTAGCCAGACCTGGGAACGGGGTCCGTGTGTTTGTTATTTTGGGAAAAAATTTATAGTATGCTTTGAGGTCTGATGTCATGGTTTAGTACAATGATTTACAAGGTCGAGTCATGGGAATTTTAGAACGTCATAAGGAATTGAATGAGCTCGTAAGTAAGAATGATATTTACATCTAATTTATGCAAGTTAAGCATTTGAATTCATGTTAGTATGTGCAGCAACGGCCCCAATCGAATTCCAACGAATCCCTCAACGCCAAGTAAGTATGTTTGACGTGCAAAGAAAATATTTTCAAGTTTTTGAGGTATGCTAAATGTCTTGTGGTCAATCTATGTATGGGGTTGGAAAGAGTTAAATCATGAACGAGGACCAACCCACCCCTTAAATTATGAACGGTTTTAGATCGTGATTGGAAAGCGTTAAATCATGAACGGGGACCAATCAACCCGTTAAAATATGAACGGGGATATCATGTATGTGGCAGTGGATACGTCCCTGTCATCCCAGTACTGTGGTTTAGTCTGATCAGGCGATTATGTTATGGGCCACTTGCTTTGAAACATGCCTCTACGCAAAATAATGAAGTTCATGTATGTTCCAAGTATGCAAGCACGTTCAAGAAAAGTTTAAGTTGATGGCACGTCTAAGTATGTATGTACGTATGTTCAAGTCTAAAATGCAAGTTCAAGTTTTGAGTATGTATGTTCTATTTTCAAGTTGTATGCGATTTTATTATGTAGTACTTGTTACTTCCAGTTTATACGTATTGAGTCTTTAGACTCACTAGACTTGATCGATGCAGGTGGTGATGTTTATGAGGAGACCGAAGGTGGGGACCAAGGAGCGGGCTTGGACTGAGCGGGAGAATAAACCCGAGGACCGCCATGTTTTAAGTTTTGAAAACATTTTATACTTTTGTCAAACTTTAAATTTCAAATCTTTTGTTGCAACAACTTGTGAGACGTACAGTTTATTTCTTTTTATCGAATTTTGAAGGTTTACGTTTCAATTAAGAAAAGTTTAAATTTTTCCGCAAATTTTGAGTAGTAAAAGTATGGTACATTACAGTTGATATCAGAGCGGTGTTCTTGTAAAGGGTTACACCTACTGCCAGTCGCAAGAAGCTCACGAAGTCACACCTCAAGTCTGTAAGTTTTAAAGTTTTAAATTAATGTTATGTAGTAAGCATGAAGTTAGTATTTCATCCTGTGCATATTTTTAAGTTCAAGTACGTGCATCTTATGTTGTCTACATCATGTTCATGCATGTGGGGTTTACGTGTTGGGTAATTTATTGGAACATTATGCCTCCTAGACGTGTGATCGACCGTGAAGCAAGGGATGAGGATAGGGAGGCTCGAGAGGAGAGGGGAGACGCTCCTCCTCCTCCACCTCCAGATATGCAAGCACAGATGCTTGCAAGAATGACTCAGTTCTTCGCACAGTTTGCGGGGAACCAGGCTGCAGCTGATGCAGGGGTGAGGCCCCGACCTGAGACGGTATATGAAAGATTCAGGAGGATGAATCCTAAGGAATTTTCGGGTACCACTGACCCGATGATAGCTGAGGGATGGATTAAGTCCATCGAAGTAATCTTTGATTTCATGGAATTGACCGAAGCAGATAGGGTCAGGTGTGCCACGTTCCTTCTGACAGGGGACGCCGAACTATGGTGGGAGAGTGCGTCAGTGGCAGTCAACTTGTAGGTGTTTCCATGGAATGGGTTCAAAGAAGTTTTCTACTCAAAGTACTTCACTGAGGAAGTACGCTTTCGTCTAACCAGGGAATTCATGACACTGCGACAGGGAGACAGTAGTGTTGCGGACTTCGTCAAGAAGTTTGAAAGGGGGTGTAACTTTGTGCCCCTGATAGTTAATGACGCCCAGAACAAGTTGAGGCATTTTATGGATGGGTTACGGCCGGTCTTGCGCCGTGACGTCCGAGTTGCTGGTCCTACTACTTATGCAGTCGCAGTATCTAGAGTATTGGCGGCGGAGCAGGATCAGAGGGATATCGAGTTGGATAGGCAGGTAAAGAGGCCCTATCAGGCACCACCGTAACACCAGCAGCAGCAGCACTAGAGGCCCCAGTTTAAGAAACCGTATCAGGGGCCGCCAGGGAAGAAGCCTTACCAAGGACCGCCAAGAGGCAAGTGTCCGATTCAGCAGCAGGGGGCGCCTCAAAAGCCCGGAAATTTCCCAGTGTGCCCTAAGTGCAACCGCCAGCATCCGAGGCAGTGCCTATATGGGTCAGGCAAGTGTTTTAAATGTGGAGCTACTGACCACATGCTGAAAAAGTGCCCACAGTTGAAGCAGCCACCTCAGGGCCGAGTGTTCGCCATGCATGCACAAGAGGCGAACCCAGACACGACTTTACTGACCGGTAAACTTTTCTACCTAAGCTCAGTATTATTTTGACTCGCATGTTGGAATTTTATTTGAGATTTATGGTGTGCTAGAAACATTCTTGGGTGATTTAGGATATTAATTTCTTCTATACTCGAGGTCAATGTTAGTAATTTGGAATATTAGTTTCTACGTTGCTTGAGGTTAATATTAGAATTTTTGAGATATAAGTTCCGTGTTGTGCTAACGTCTCTCAGGATATATTTTCATTAAGAGACTAGCTACTCAAGCCTTGATAGATTCAGGAGCCACCCATTCATTTATTTCAGAAACATTCACTAACCACTTGAATATCAAGACCATTGGGCTTGACGTGAATTATTCAGTGACAGTCCCATCCGAGGAAGAATTATCAGCTAATAGTGTGGTCAGAGACATTGATCTAGAATTATACGGCCACCTAGTGTATGCCGACTTGATTGTCTTGCCGATGCCAGAATTCGAAATTATTTTAGGAATGGACTGGCTGACGAAGAATAGGGTCTTGATCAACTTTCAGAAGAGATCCGTTTTGGTTACACCGGTGGGCATGGAGCAGTTTCTGTTTGAACCAACAAGATGGAGGAGTTTCCCTCGCATGATCTCTTGCATGCAGGCGCGGAAAATTATTTCCAAGGGGTGTCAGGCTTTCTTGGCCAGCATCATTTCAACACCTGACATACCCACTCCGTCACTATTAGATGTGCCAGTAGTCAGAGACTTCCCAGACGTCTTTCCTGATGACGTCACAGGCCTTCCACCGGAGAGAGAGGTGGAGTTTGCGATCGATATCATGCCAGGCACAGTGCCAATATCTAAGGCACCGTACCGATTAGCTCCAGCTGAGATGTTAGAAATCAAGCAGCAGATTCGGGATCTTCTCGACAAGGAATTCATCCGCCCCAGTTTCTCACCGTGGGGCGCACCAGTACTTTTTGTAAAGAAGAAGGATGAGAGTATGAGGCTATGCATCGATTACCGAGAGTTGAACAAGGTAATGATCAAGAACAAATACCCACTTCCAAAGATCGAGTACTTGTTTGATCAGTTGCAGGGAGCCACAATGTTCTCTAAGATAGATCTTCGATCGGGGTATCACCAGCTGAAGGTGAAGGATGCCGATGTTCATAAGACAGCTTTCAGAACCAGATATGGTCATTAAGAGTTCTTAGTAATGCCGTTTGGACTGACGAATGCTCCAGCAATTTTCATGGATCTCATGAATCGAGTATTTCAGCCTTACCTTGATCAGTTCGTCATAGTATTTATTGACGACATTCTCATTTACCCGAAGAGTCATGAGGAGCACAATCAATACTTGAAGACAGTTTTGCAGATCTTGCAGAGTCGCAAGTTATTTGCGAATTTCAGTAAGTGTGAATTTTGGTTGGAGAAAGTAGCGTTTTTTGGTCATATTATATCTAGCAGTGGGATTGAAGTGGATCCAGCCAAGTTGGCAGCAGTTAAAGATTGGGGTGAACCGAAGAATGCATCAGAAATCCGCATTTTTCTGGGTTTAGTCGGTTACTACCGTAAGTTTATTCAGTGGTTTTCGTCCATAGCAGTGCCACTCACTTCACTGACCAAGAAGAATGCTAAGTTTGTGTGGAGTGATGAATGTCAAAAGAGCTTTGATACTTTAAAACAAGCTCTTATTTCAGCGCCGATGTTAGCCATGTCAACAGGGCAAGGTGATTTTGTGCTATATACCGATGCATCTAAGCTCGGGTTAGGCGCAGTATTGATGCATCAATGTTGTGTTGCTCACGTTTTCACTTTTGGTTGCGAGGGGGCTGTCATGTGGCTTGATTACATGGTTCCTTTACTCGAGGGTAGGCTGTCTTCGGGTTGGTGACGAGCTGTAGGGGTTTACGCTAGAAACCGTGAAGGCAGAAATGTGTTTTGTTTCGGTTTTGGGGAGATCGTGTACAGGGGTTGGGACAGCCATGCCAAGACAAATCCGAGCAACGTATCAGACCCTAGTGGGTGTGAGACAAGGATTGGAAGAGTTCATGTGCTGGAACCAGCCCAAGCGCGTTTGATCGAGAGTTGTAGAAGTTGGCTTCGGGTTGGCGTTTTGTGAGAATCGATAGTGGGGGAGCTGCGGTTTGCATGGTCAGGCAGCCATAGGTTAGGCTGGTTCATGAGGGTCCATTCGAGGTCTAGGAGGGTCTGGTAGAGCCCGGGGTTGGTCGGGTTTGGAAGGAGGTCGGGATATTTGGGCTTGAGAGTCAACTAGAGTTGCGAATTCTTGGTACAAAAATCCAGCAGCATACCAGAGAACTTTTAAGGGTTCTAAGGGGTTCGAATTAAGTGGATTAAAGTCTGGTATGGTGTTGGTTAAGTCATGTTTTAAGTTTGGTAAAATATGCGGAAGTTTCGGTTTGATTCGGATTAAAACCGGGACCCCGGTCCAAGTTTTTAAACGAATCAGTTAAGTTATGGAATGGGCTCGAGTTACGTCTAAGAATGCTTTAATTATGTTTTAAGACATTTTAAGGAGTTTGGTAAGTTTAGCATCAATTTTAGAGGTCCAAGGGTAAAAAAGTATTTTTGGGTTTCCAAGGACAAAATGGTCATTTTGCACCGGGTGAGATTTTAGTCCTGGCAGCGCCATGATCACAATTTTATCATAATTTAAATTTTCATGCATCAAGATTCACGATTTTTAAGATTTTATGAAAATATACGTTGCCTGCTTGAATTTAAAGAAAATGGCATTTAGCGTGATTTTTTTTTAAGTGGTGAAACGATAATGTTTTGAATGATGGAAATTAGTTGTGGCTATCGAAGTATATGTAAATGTTTAAGATGTATATGTAAATGTTGATGTTGAAGCCTAGACACAGTGGATGAGTAATCCTGTTACTGATTTTCGACAGCCACCGGATACCGCGGTTCTATGTATGATGGATCCATCGTAATTGATTATGTACGATAGCCACTTCTAATGAACTGAATTCGTTAAATGATGAATGATGAACAATGAATGATGATTAACGATGAACTGTTTTGTCACGTCACGATTGCATTTGACACGTTTACAATAAGATTTTAAAGTTCATGAAAGATATGTTGATTATGATATTTTTCAGTGTTGTGTTATATATAGGTATTTGTTATTTATGGTACAGGTGTGTTGAGTTTTTAGACTCACTAGACATGTGTGATGTAGGTGAGTTCATTGTCGAGGAGACTGGAGGTGCTGGACTCTGAGTTAGCAGGCCTAGTGGGCGACACAACCCGATGACCTTATGATTTTACGCACATTTATGATTTCATGTTATTGAGAGGATATGAGTATTTTATACGTTGTTTTATTTAACTATTTGATGTTAGGATGTTACTCTTTTTTTACCCCGCTATATTTTTAGTGGTAATTGTTTACGATAATTTTTAAATGATGTTTTTAAGTAGGATTGCATGCATGCGATTTATTTAAATGTTTATTCAGAATGAGAGATTTTAAAAATATTTATATAGATTTCCGCAATATTAAAACTGTAGACGTTACATTATTACTTGACCTAGTATACTTGTTAGTTTTCTCAATCGAAATCGTCAATCATTATAATTACAAAATAGATCTGTGAATTAGGGGTGGTATACCTATACCGTACTGCCGAAAAATGAATGATCGATACCATACCGAAACATGATATTAAAAATATTTATACTAATACCATACTGCAAATTTTGATATATGGAGATTATGTAAAATTATCGTACCGATTATTTTGAAATATTACGACATACCAATATGTTAAGGAATTGTTATTACCTAAGAGTTTTGGTGATCGAGAAAATCAAAACAGCACTTAACTGTTTCAGGAAACAGTTGCAACCTTCTGTGTATAATAGGAACAAATTCAACCGCCTAATTACAACAGCTTAGTCTTCAACCGTTTGAATTTTAGACCGCCTACTATTCAATTGTTTGAAACAGAAGAAGTTCAAACTTCTAAAGAACTTCCCAACCGGCTGTTCGAAAACTTTAAATCGAGTTATTAAAGATCTATTTATTGCTTATTTAATGAAAGACATTCTCCGAGCGGTTCAAGACATTCAATGATTTTGCACCGCTACAAGTCAACCATGTCATGCACCAGTCCCGATATTGATCTGCATTTATGTCACTATCCCATAAAAGAAAGATTATTTATATCCTACAAGTTCTGATGGTAAAAAAAGTTGTCATAAAAGAATACTCAGCAGTACCTCTTCAAGGAACGAGATTCAAATTAGCAAAGAGAACATTAATGCATCACTGAAGAACATTTAATGTATTTGCAGCTAATATTGATACATCATTCCAAGATTACATGTTAACGTTACTCATTTCTTTCCGTCCGTTGGAATGACAGCTTATATAAGAAGAGCTAGAAGTATGCAAGAAATATTTATAATCGTCAAGCTTTCAATAATGCAATTACTACAAGCCCGCTTACTTAAAGAATCTGAGCGCGATCAAAGATCATATACCTCATCGCTCATCAAGCACACACTCAACAGAAAGATATCTGATCATTCAAAGATCATATTCGTGCTACAAAACAGATTGTTTTACCTACATCAATGACATTTGGTTATTTGACTAATGGTGGTGTCTAGTGAACAGAGGGTTCTTAAAATATAGAAGTGTAAAGTGATCAATAGAGTTGCAAAACAGGCAGTGTGATAAATCCTGATTGGAGTGGGCTATTGCAAATAGTTTTGTAAAGCCAAAGTCTTTTAGTGGAATCATTCCTACAGATGAAGAAGGGATGACGTAGGAGTCTTATATCCAAACATCTATAAAAATCCCGTGTCTTTACTTTTCACAAGCTTTTACATTTCAAATCATATCTTGTTGACTAGACTGCCAACCGGTTGAAACTATCATTAGAAATATTGAACTGTTTTCCACACTTTTCAAATTGTTCATATTTCTAACTATTTGAGAAAAATTTCCAACCGCTTAAAAAACGGTTGAAAACAAATTTTAAAAGCAAATATTTTCAAAGAGTTTATTTACCCCCTTCTAAATTCTTTCTCGATCCTAACACAATATTTCTATACTACATCGATATATACCGTTTTATACCGAAAAAATATATTATATTTTTAAAAAAATTAACTTTATTATTTAAAAATATTATATATTTTTAATATGTGTATTATTTCAGTATATAAAAAAAATTTCAAATTTCATACTGTTGTTGTACCAAATATTTCAGTCTCGATATCACACCGTACAAAAAATTTCGGTATATCGAAAATTTCATTAAATTCCGTATTTTTTAGTATGATAATCGTGATATATTGAAAATTCAATATTTTTTCTCACCTCTATGTTAAAACAATCTCGCAAAATACCTACCCAAGATATGTTAATCTCAAATAGAATGAAATGAAGGGGAGACTCCCAATCAATTTTAATCAGTTTAGGACTAAAGTTTTTAAGAAAATGAGAGAAACTGAAAATAATATAGTATCCTAACATAAACTCTTTGATTGGATGTTTGTCATTCGAACCATATCACTAGTTGGTCTATTTTTCAAACTTAACATAGCCTAATAGATAAAAAAAATCATAAGATAATGGAAAATTAAGAACAATCATTATATATATATATATATATATATATATATATATATATATATATATATATATATAGTGTGTTTATAGAAAATAAAATCTGTAATAAAAATTTTAAGTCTAGAAATTTAAGATCTCTTGAGTGTTTTTGCCTAAGATAGTCTGGGTAGTAAGTCCGGCCGTTAACCCTAAGAATTGCTTAGGATTGTAGAGAGAAATTTTATTTCAAGAATAAAATTTTTAATTATGGAATCAATTTTCTCTAGATCTACCTCTCTAAACTCTGCTGGTACATCTTTTTATGATAATAATAAAATAATAAATGCCGAAGAAATAATTATAGAAGATTTTTATAAATCTATTGATAACTGGGAAATTCCTAGAATAAATAAAGATCAGATTTACAAATACTCCAGATTCCAAATATTTAGATCTGATTTCACGATTAAAACAGAAGAAAGAGATATACAACTTACAAAGCCTTTTGAACAATCAATTTATTATCTCAAAATTCCTTACAAAAACACAAAGATAAAAATTATAAATATATTCATATAGCTTTAGTTCAAGTAGGAATAAAACCCTTAACTAAGGAAGGATTAAATACTTCCATCCTTACTATTTTAAGAGATGTCAGATTCACAAATTTCGAAGATTCATTATTAAGTTCTGTTGAATCCAGTCTGTGTACTGGACCAATTTTTTTTGATTGTTATCCTAACTTCTCTGTATCTCTAAACGATAAAAACATTTTAAAATCCTTAGTTTTACAAATAAAAACTCATAATTATAATATGCTTAAAGGATCAATTCCGGTTGCTGTCATTTTTAGAATCCATTACAAGGCTATGAATTCTGTCTTTGCTACAAAAGTAAAATATCATAGTAAGAAAGGAGAAACTCTTTTATTACAAACAGATTTAGGAAAATCCAATACTGTAATTCCAAAACCAATTCAATGAAAAGATATAACACTACCTGAAGAATGGATCTTAGAAGGTGCTATTAATCCAGAACCTATAGGACACGTAGAAACAAACACTCAATTAAAAGAAATAACTCAATATGCAGATGGAAAAGTTAAACTCTCATTTAATCGAAAATCTGGTAGTAGCAATAGATATGATGAATCTTCTATTACAGATATCATAGATCTAGGAAGAATATCACAAATCCCTTCGGTCATAAATATTTCTCCCTATAAAACACAACCTAGATATTCTACTTCAGATTTACCTAATTCAGTTTTAAGAAATGTAGATTATGCCTCTGAAATTCCTAGACCAATCTATACGAAAATAAAAGAAGAAAGCTCTCAAAAACAATTTCATAATTCAGAATCATATCAAGAACCAACTAGTCCAACATTTTCTGCAATTACAGAAAACATTACAAATGAATTAAATGTTATAGAAAAAGAATTTAAAATAAATAAAAAAATATTACATGATGATTTTTATGCCAAACATAATATGAAAAAAAGAATATGGTTTTTCCAACACTTTATAAATTCTAGAAAAGTTATTCAAGAAGAATTTTATGAATTTATAAAAATAAATAAAATACATATTTTATTTTTCGACTGGTTTGAAATATATGCTTCTCAAAATTCATTAAAATATCCCTTTTTTAAAAGTATAAATCCCGTTACAATAAGAAATAAAACACAAGAATGGAAAACAATAACTGATACTAGGACAATCCAATCTAATCATCCTCCTTTACAAGGAATTAAAATAAATATACAAAATCAACAAATAGAGGCTATTCCAATAAAAAATCCAGGAGAAAATGATAAGGTTAACATAAAAAATATTATAACACAAAATAATTTCACAAATGTTAATTTAAATACTATAGGAAAACAATTAGACAAATTAGAAAAATATTTACAAAAACAACCGATAATAAACCGTGAAAACATTGACACTAAACTTAAAAATCTCGTTTTTAAACCTTACCAAATATCTAAACCTAGTGTAAAAAATATTCAAGATAATAAGTCTGAATTTATAAAAAACATTCAAGATCAATTGAGTAGAATAATGGCAACAACCAGCGGTTCTAATGAAACAATGAATCAAACTGTTCCAGATTCACCTTCATCGGTCCCTAGAATAAATACTTTAAGTCAAGATTCTGATATTAGTGAAACTGTTGAACAATTCCAAAATTCTACAAAAATCAATAAAATAAGTTGGGATCAATCCATACAAATTATTCCTGCCCCTGATTTAGGAGTACTTAAACCATTAACCCAACCATATTTTAAGGCATCTTCAGTCTATAATTGGAATATAGATGGAATGACAGAATACAACATTCTGAATTTATTACAACAAATGACTATGGCTGCAAATGCTTATAAAACCCAAATCGGAACTCAAGATAAAACTATTGCTGAGCTCCTCATTGCAGGATTCTCTGGACAAATAAAAGGTTGGTGGGATTACTATCTCACAAACCAACAACAAGAAGATATTTTAAACTCTATAAAAACAGATGAGGAAGGAATACCAATTCTAGATGAAAATGGTAATCCGCAACAAGATGCTGTTGCAACTTTAATATTAACAATTTCTTTACATTTTATTGGAGATACTTCACATCTAAAAGATAAAAATGCAGAACTACTATCAAATCTGAAATGTAAAAAATAAAGTAATTTTCAATGGTATAAAAATACTTTTTTAACTAGAATAATGCTTAGAGAAGATTCTAATCAACCATTTTGAAAAGAAAAATTCCTTCCAGGCTTACCAACTCTTCTAGGAGATAAGGTAAGAAATAAAATTAGAGAAAACAGTGGTAAACAAATTATGGCCTATAATGAATATACTTATGGTCAATTAATTAGTCTAACCCAAAAAGAATGGCTAAAAATATGCCAAGATATAAAATTACAAAAACATCTAAAATGGGAAATGAAAAGAACAAAATAAGAATTGGGAACTTTTTGTAATCAATTCGATATAAATACTAATAAACCACCCTTATCAAAATGCTCGGAAAATTGTCAAAAAATACATAAAAAAACCTTATAAGAAAAACTTTAGAAGAAATCAAAAAGATAATTCTAACCCGAAAGAAGAATTTTACAAAAAACCAAGAAGAAAACCATTTAGAAAATTTAAAAATAACAGGCAAGAATTTAAAAAATCTTTCAAAGATATTGAATGTTATAGATGCCATAAGAAAGGTCATACGGCAAATTATTGTAGATTAAATAAGAAATTAAATGAACTAGAATTAGAAGAAGAAATATTAAATAAAATTTCTAATCTCTTAATTGATTCTTCTGAAGGAAATTCAGAAGCTGAAGACTCTACCAATACTGATGAATCATTAGTAGATGAACAAATCATAACTAGCAGTGAATCTGAAAAACAAATCAATATGCTTACCAAAGATCAATCACTTATTTTAGATATATTGAAAAATATTAATGACCCAACAATCCAAAAAGAATATTTAGAGAAAATTATAAAATCTCTTAATGATAAAGAGGAAAATAAAAAATTCTCAAGCACTTCAAAAAATACTTACGACTTAACTGAAATATTAGAAAAAAGAAAAAAGGATAAAGGAATCACAATCCAAGACATACAAAAAGATATAAAAGAAATAAAATTAGAAATAAGAGAGTTAAAAGAAAAACAGATTCAAAATACTGAAGCAATAAAACTAATCTTACAAAATATAAATATTGAGAGTTCTTCGGAAACAGAAAATGATGAAACCCAAAATGTTGAAAATATTGAAAAAATTCCTGAAGATTTTCTTTTTGTTTTAAGAGATTAAATAACTTCTAGAAAATACATCTTAAAAATAAATCTAGTATTTTCAGAAAATTTCAAAATGAATACAATAGCCTTATTTGATACTGGTGCAGATTTAAATTGTATCAAATCAGGAATAGTACCTACTGAATTCCAACAAAAAACACAAGAAAAACTTTCAGCTGCTAAGAATTCAAGATTAAATGTAAACTCAAAAACAGACGCATCAATAATAAATAATGGTATTCACATAAAAACCACTTTTGTTTTAGTAAATGATATTCATCACACGGTAATATTAGGAACCCCTTTTATTAGTTTAATTACCCCATATAAAGTCAACAATGATTCTATTTCTTCTAAATTCAATCACAAAAAATTAAAATTTGAATTTTTAGAGAAACCTCGAACTAGAAACCTTAACTTAATAAAAGCTTGTTCAATCTATGAAAATAATATTAACACCATAATCCAAGGAAAGACTTTTCAATTAGAAAATCTTAAAAAAGATGTTTATTTAAAGAGAATACAAAACCAAATAGAGACAACAGAAATTAAAAATAAAATTCAAAAATTTCAAAAAATATTAGAAACAGAAGTTTGTTCAGAAATTCCCAATGCTTTTTGGAATAGAAAAGAACATATTGTTGATCTTCCCTATGAAGAAGATTTCAATGACAGACGAATACCAACTAAAGCTAGACCAATCCAAATGAATTCTGAATTAGAAGAACATTGTAAAAAAGAAATTCAAGATTTAGAGAAAAAAGGATTAATTTCGAAATCTAGATCCCCTTGGAGTTGTGCTGCCTTTTATGTTAATAAAAATTCAGAAATTGAAAGAGGAACACCCAGATTAGTAATTAATTACAAACCATTAAATAAAGCGTTAAAATGGATCAGATACCCAATACCAAATAAAAAAGACTTATTACAAAAACTCCATAATGCTTATATATTTTCCAAATTTGATATGAAATCTGGATTTTGGCAAATACAAATCTCTCAAAAAGACAAATATAAAACTGCTTTTACAGTTTCTTTTGGACAATATGAATGGAATGTAATGCCCTCCGGACTTAAAAATGCTCCTTCTGAATTCCAAAGAATTATGAATGAAATCTATAATGATTATTCAAAATTTTGCATTGTTTACATTGATGATGTATTAATATTCTCTAATAATGTTGATGATCATTTTAAACATCTAAAAACATTTCTTTATGTCACAAAACAAAATGGTCTGGTTGTATCAAAATAAAAAATAAGCTGTTTTCAGACTAGAATAAGATTTTTAGGTCATTACATATCTCATGGTACTATAACTCCCATTGAGAGATCTTTAGAATTTACAAATAAATTTCCAGACAAAATACTTGATAAAACCCAATTACAAAGATTCTTAGGAAGCATAAATTATGTTCTAGATTTTTGTCCAAATATCAATAAAATAGCAAAACCTTTACATGATAGACTCAGAAAAAACCCAAAACCATGGACAGAAAAACATACAGAAATCGTAAAAAATATCAAAAAACAAGTGTTAGAAATTCTATGTCTTCACATCGCAGATCCCAACCTACAAAAAATCGTAGAGACAGATGCATCAGATTTAGGATATGGAGGTATATTAAAACAAAAACAAGAAAATAAAGAAAACATAGTACAGTACACTTCTGCCCATTGGAATGATACCCAGAAAAATTATTCAGCTATAAAGAAAGAAATTTTGAGTATTGTTTTATGCGTTCAAAAATTCCAGAGTGATCTTTTAAACCAAATTTTTTTATTAAGAATAGATTGTAAAAGTGCAAAAGAAATTTTACAAAAGGATGTTCAAAATCTTGCCTCAAAACAAATTTTTGCAAGATGGCAAGCTATTCTTAGCATATTTGATTTTGAAATCGAATTCATAAAAGGAGATACAAATTCTTTACCTGATTTCCTCACAAGAGAATTTCTCCAAAACAGAAATGCCACCCAAAAAGGATAAAAAGCCTGTTCAAACCCCTACCCAACCAGCAAAAATCAAAACCTGGTATGACATCGTTACAAAGGAAGAAGAAGAGGATCTTAAAGATACTGCACAATCAAAACCACAGGTAAGTGATGATTTGGAAAAAAGACTCAAATTCCTTGAATCCTTTCTCCAAACACCTGAAATGAGAAATGCCCTTGAAAAAATCCAAACAAGTGAAAGCTCTGACAAGAAACCTTCTAAAGAAATTCTTACCAAAAATTCCTTCCAAACTGTTTCGTTTTCAGATAATTGCTTAAAAACTTATCACACTACAAATTCCCAGCTTGTTCTCACACAACCACCATTAAATCCTCCTTCTGATTACTTTGAGAAATACAATTGGCAAAATATAATACATGTTGAAATAGGATTACATGAAAAAGATCCTTTTGAAACACTTCAAAAATACTTTGGAAAAGGTCGATATTATAAACCTTGGGATGAAAATAAGACCCCTTACTTCTACCAAGCAATTCTTGAAACTACTGACTCAGCATTGTTTAAAAAAAATTTCTTGGACCAAAGCCATAATGATCCTGCTTATTCCACTTGCAAAATCCTAAAAGTCATTTCTCCAATTGACTGGGGTTATGATTTTTCAAAACAAATACTATTTCCAGAAAAATATAAAGAAGCATCATTTTTTGAAATATCTTTTAATTACTGGGACTATCAACAGGCCTGGTTGTAATGCCCGAATTTTGATATAATATGACAGTAGTTGGGATGGTTATTGGCTTTACGTTATGGTATGAATGGTAATGATGTTATAGAATGAAATAGATGATGGGTGGGTAGAATCAAAGGTTGAATTTGAGCTAAATAGGTAATGGAAGTGCAGAAACGGTACGAAAAATATGGCAGTAGTTATGGTTTTTAGCATAATGTTTTGTATATTGATCCAATTGATGTGAGGCCTTTTCCATTAGAAAGATAAGACATAAGGCTATAACTTTCCAGTTTTTAGTTTTGTTCAAATCATTAGGGAAGACGAGCCAAAAGCGCCCCGAAGTGTGTCGTACGTATCGTCGTTCCTACAATGACACATGTTGGGAGAATTGGCATAACGTTTTACTTAGACCTCCAAATGAGCTGAAATTTTGGGAGATGAAAGCCAAGACATAGGGCTACAACTTTGTAGTTTACCACGTTTCCTAATTCTGGCCGGAAGAGGCGTTTCTGAAGCGATCTTTGGAGAAGATGTGCGCAGAGTATAGAGCGCACCCGCGGTCCTTACTCTGCCGCACCCGCGGTCTTGATTATCAAAATTTTGGATGATTTGACGAAGGCACACCGCACCCGCGGTGCTTAGGTTAGCGCACCCGCGGTCTGTGAATATTAAAGTCGTGTTTTTGGTGTTTTAAGGTATAAAATAGGTGGAGACTTCACTTTGCTCTCATTTCTTTCCATTCTCTCGGTTTCTTCAGAGCAAGGAAGCTAGGGTTCCTTTTCCTTTCATTTCCTTCCTTTGATTCAAGCATTTTGTTGGATTATTGAAGTGAGATCAAGATAGTTTTGGGTTCAAGGAAGCTAATGTAAGATTTCGTTCTAGTTTGTTCTTAGTTTTTGGTCTTGGAGATGTTATGGGTTTGTTGATGGTGTTGGTATATGGATTAATTGATATGGGTTGATGATTATTGAGATGTTGATGGCATTGTTGTATTGATATTTTTGATAAATAATTGAATTGAAGAGGAGCTAACTCTTTATCATGCACGCCAAGTGTTTGACAAAATGATTCAATGAATATTTTTATCTCATATTACGGTTAAGAAATGATATGGATTATTTCTTTACGCAATTGTTGGAATTTGAGTTTTCTTGAATATATAAATTGTGGATATTGATTTGAAGCCGTATTGAATTGATTATGAATTTTGGAACAGAAACTACTCTGTTTTGATAAATGATCCGAGTTCTTGAGTTATAGTAGAATTCAGAGGTTGAAGACTTCTCATCTACACATTTCGATCTTTTTTTGGTAATATTTGAAAGGTATGTTACGGTCGGTAACATACGAGGTAAAAGTATCATTTTTATTTTAATATTGAAAATTCTATGGCTCGATGAATTACTTGTGATTTGATGATGATTGTGGCCTTGAGATGAGTTTATTATGATATCGAGATGATGATATTGATTTGCATCATTACATTGCATATTGAGCCACTTGTCGATTCATATCTGATATGGCGGAGGTCGCCTTGATATATTGATTTATTGGACGTATGGGGCTATAGTTGAGTTGGCATAGTGTATGCGGAGGTCGCTGCTATGGCCTGAACACTCTCTATAGGCGCACCATAGTCTTGGGATTGTAGAACACAACACACCACCTCGAGCGGATGAGTCGGTGGATGTTGTTGGGTGATTCTATTCCCTTGGGTACCCGATGACCAGATGATTCACTTGATCTTGAGATTTATTGATAGCCCACAGCTTCTGATCATGCATTGCATTATATTGCATCTTTATGAATTGTATATGAGATATCTGAAATTTTAATTCTCATATGTTATTGATTGTATCATACTGGGTTTATACTCACCGGCATGTCGGCTACCTCTTGTTTTCATGTGCTTGACGGTAGGTGAGGCGAGGCTTGGGATGCCAGAGTCCAGTTCCAGGCGAGGTGATACGAGTTAGAGTGGGATTCTCGGGTCTTAGGAGCTATTTGATGATGTTTGGATTTCTTTGGTTCACTACTTTATGTTGTCATTTGAAAATTTTATTTCAAATAATTGAGACATTTAAATTATTCTGACGATGTTTATGTCAGTTTGTGAACAAGAAATTATGTATTTATTAAATCGTTCGGTTTGATACATTTAAAATTATTAGTATTAGATATCGGACCCGGGGCCCCACACTGGTACAATTCCTTCCTAATTCAAAACCAGAAACACAAGCACACCTGGTTATTCTATTTTGATATTTCGAAAATGTTATTAAATTAGTCATGTTGTGTTCAAAGTCCCCCATTTGCTGAGTATTCCCAAAATACTCACCCCCTTACTCTCCCCTCCCAGATAAAAACGAAGAACATGTTGAGGATGAAGAGTCCGAGCAATTTTGGGGTTGGTGATCTGCCAGATTAGTAATATGTTTACTTCGAATTTTCTGATTTAAAGAATTGTAAGAGGCTTCCGCATTATTTACTATTTCGTTGGATTTCGATATTGTAAAAACAATCGTTATTTTATCTGAGATTATGGTTTATAAACTGGTTTTCGGTTTATACTGTGCTACGAAAGGCTTGTTGTTTCGATTGTGTGATTGTCAAGCAACGCCGGTGTCAACTAACCCCGGTCTCGGGGTGTGACATTTAAGTGATATCAGAGCCGCCAGGTTCATAATCCGAGTGGAAAAAAAAAATCGAGTCTCAAAAAAAAAAAAAATCGGAAAAATATCGGCCAAACAGGGCCTTAGCGCGCGCTGCCGCGTTTCCGCCGATTCCGGCCGCTTTCGGTACCCGTTCTTCGATCGGCGACCAGCTCCAGAATCGTCTCGACGAAACGAACAAAAGCCCTCAAACTATTTCAGATTTCGCGTTCGGAGGCAACGGGAATTTTCCGGCGAACAACGCCCGCGCACGCCGCCACATTCTTCGCCGATTACGGCCGTCTCCGGTACTATTTCTTCGATCCGCGACCAGATCCAGAACCACCTCAACAAGATGAACAAAAGCCCTTAATCAATTTCAGATTTCACGTTCGGATGCAACGGGCATTTCAGATCTGCGGATTTGGACGCACAAACCCTAATGCCGAATCTTATTTTGTTCAATTACCCTACATATCCTACTCCGATTTTCAATTCCTTTTACCGAAACACCATACTATACATGGGTAACATTTCTCAGTCATCAATTTTGAGTTTGGATCAAGAAATCAAAAACGCCCAATTTCAAGGGAGTTGACCGATTTTGAGCGAGTTCCGGCCAAATTAGGCTGTTTTCCTACCGATTTCCTCCGTACCGCCACCGGTTCCGTGACCATTACGCCGTCGCCGACACAAGTCTTTGCTCCGACCATACTCCGGCGAGTCAACTCGGCCGAGTCAACGAGTCAACCCACCGTATGTGTCCTTCGATTTTTTTCGTAGGAAACTCCGATTTCGATTCCGTCGACTGTTCTGGAATCCTCTCGATATACCCTTCGAATCCATATGTCTATCTCAAAACTTTCCATTTTTGGAAATTTTCGAATTTTTATTTATTGAACTCTATATGACTCTGACATTTTATTATGTCCTATTTCATTCAACATATTTATTTCATTTAGATTGGTTCAGTACAATTATTTCATTTAGATTGTCATGTTCATTTATTTTTCCTGTTTGAGAAATCAATAAAATATTTTTATTTGTTCCATTGATTTCAATTTACTTCTACGCAATCTATTTCATAAATCCTACTCGTACAAATTCTTAAAACTTGCAATCTGTAGGAAATGGCCGGCAGACCCCCAAGACAGAACCGCAACCCGCGTTATGCTAATATCAACCGTGAAGGTAGACAGGAGAACGAGCAAGGGAACAGACCCCCGCCTGCAGTCAACTTAAGCCGAGCTGATCTTATGGCCATAGCCACCATTGTGGCGACAACACTGCAAGGGTTGGGAAACCAGAACGCCAATCAACCACCTCCTCCACCACCGCCGAATGGAGTCAAATTCCATCACGAGTCCCTCCGTAAGAACAGGTGTCCGACATTCAGAGGGGACGCCGATCCTGAAGTTGGCCAGAGTTGGCTAAAGAGCGTCGAGACTCAGTTGAGGCTATTGGAAGTTCCAGAGGCACTCAAAGTTGATGTGATCGTGCCTTTCCTGGAAGACAGAGCAGCTAAATGGTGGGAAGCAGTATCGCCAGCCATGACAGCTGCAGGACCAATGACTTGGCAGCGATTTCGAGAAGCCTTTCTGAAACAGTATTATCCAGCCGAAGTCAGACTGCAGAAGCTAAGTGAGTTTGAAAATTTCAGTCAGGCTCCAGATATGTCAGTAGTGGAATATACCTCTCAGTTCAGTGCCCTTGGATCATATGCTCCAGCGATTATGGCGGACGAAGTTCTGAAATTGCACCGCTTCAAAAAGGGTTTGAACAGCAGAATACAGTAGCAGTCTACCAACCTGCAAACTTCTCAGACTTGATGGGCGCAGCTATCCGAGCTGAAACTGATATCCAGCGCAGAGAGAAGGAGATTAGGAACAAAAGGTCTATGAATGATCAGTCCTCTCATGGCAGTCAGTCGTTCAATAAACCAAACCATTCCGGCGAACCATCTAAAGAAACTTCGCCTGCCTCAGGCTACCAAGCCATTAAGCCTTGCCCAACTTGCCACTTACGACACCTGGGAGAATGTCGTAGAGCCAGCGGCGTCTGCTTTGGATGCGGAAAACCAGGACACCGTATGGTAGATTGTCCAGCCGCCAGCAACAAAACAACTGGACCAAGCAAAGGAGACGGGTCAAGCTCAGGGGCGAATGCCAATAAACCACGAGAGAACAAACCAAATGCCAGGGTGTTTGCCATGACACAGGAGGAGGCAGATGATGCAAACGATGTTGTGTCAGGTACCATATTTATTCAGCAAGTGCCTGCTTATGTGTTATTTGACTGTGGTGACACACATTCTTTTATATCTAAGAGATTTGGTAAGAAGTTAGGAAGTGAGCCCGATAAGCTAACCGAACCTTTCCAAATAGCCACGCCTACTAGTAGAGCCATTGAAACTGACGAAATTTAAAGAGATTGAAAAATCAGTATCGGTAATTAGATTTTTAGAGCCGACCTGATACAGTTAATCATGGTCGACTTCGATACCATCTTAGGAATGGATTGGTTAGCAAAAAACAATGCGGTAGTAGATTGTAAGGGAAAGGAATATACCTATTTGGAGACCAAGTCAACTCCAGTTTCGAGGACGAAACTTCTCATAAGGAGGGAGGGATGTGAGAACCGAAAATCTTGCAGTAATATAATGAAAAAATTGTAAGGAAATTTTTTGGGATTTTATTACTATATTCTTGGGTACACATATTTTGAGGAGATATATTGGAATGCATTGGAAATCCAATATTAAGTCAAAGATACCATACAATTTAGAAGCAAATCTCCCACCTCCTTTGCACCTCATTTTCGAACCATTGGATTAGAAATTAGGGGAGCACGATTTGGTAGAGAATCAACAGCCATGGAAAGAGTTTTTGTAGTCAAAATTATAAGATTTGGAAGGATTTTTGGTATGATTTGGGTACCAATTTTAGCTCCACTCCCCTCCCCTATAAATAGTCCACCATACCTAGCCCTTCTACACCATAATTTCGAAATCCCCTAGCTGCAGAATTCGAAATTTCAGCAGCGCTCCCTAGCCGAAACTCTGCCCGAAAATCGTCCAAGAAATTAAGCCGAAGTTCTGTCCGAAGGAGGAGCAAGGAGCGATCCAATTTTCGAGTTGAGCACCTACGTTTTTTTTTTGCATCAGTAATTACGGTAAGTGGGCTGTTTTAAATCTTAAATTATCGGTTATGCAACTTAAATTTTCAGTTTTTGGTTTAAAAAATGCGGTCGAGTACCGTCGTTTTGCCTGTACGTTTTTATGAAATATTGGTACGAATATGTTTGGCACTGTGAAGATTCCCTGAAAATGGGTGGAATTCTAACATATGGCCCTTAACAGTGGGATAGAACTGTTTTATGGCCTCGCCTCCTTAGAGGATCAAAACTTAGGGACTGACGTCAGTAAACCGTTGAAAGGTGAAAAATCGCAGTGTTATTATGTTATGAAATTTACGTTACGATTATGAAAAGCATGTGGTACGTTTATGATATGTTTCGAAAATGTTATTAAATTAGTCATGTTGTGTTCAAAGTCCCCCATTTGCTGAGTATTCCCAAAATACTCACCCCCTTACTCTCCCCTCCCAGATAAAAACGAAGAACATTTTGAGGATGAAGAGTCCGAGCAATTTTGGGGTTGGTGATCTGCCAGATTAGTAATATGTTTACTTCGAATTTTCTGATTTAAAGAATTGTAAGAGGCTTCCGCATTATTTACTATTTCGTTGGATTTCGATATTGTAAAAACAATCGTTATTTTATCTGAGATTATGATTTATAAACTGGTTTTCGGTTTATACTGTGCTACGAAAGGCTTGTTGTTTCGATTGTGTGATTGTCAAGCAACGCCGGTGTCAACTAACCCCGGTCTCGGGGCGTGACATTGTACGTCAGAATCATTCCACCGATTATTTGACAAGAAATTTCTTGTTAAATCCCCAGCCTAAATAAACTTACAATACAAAAAAACGGACCATATAGCGACGGTTTTAATAAAACCGTCGCAAATATAGCGACGGCTTTCAGTTCACCGTCGCTATATAGCGATGGTTTTTAATAAACCGTTGCTTATTTAAAATAGCGACGGTTTATTGAATAACGGTCGCTAAACTAGCGACAGTTATACAAAAACCGCCGCTATTTAGCGACCGGTTTTTATAAACCGTCGCTCATATTGCGACTGTTTCAAGCACCCGTCGTTATTTAATGCGACGGTCATTTGTATAACTGTCGTAATATGAGCGACGGTTTATAAAAACCGGTCGCTAAATAGCGACGGTTTTTGTATAATTGTCGCTAGTTAAGCGACCGTTATTCAATAAACCGTCGCTATTTTAAATAAGCAACGGTTTATTAAAAACCATCGCTATATAGCGACTGTGAACTGAAAGCCGTCGCTATATTTGCGACGGTTTTATTAAAACCAATTACTTCGGTTGCAATACCCCGGCCCAGGGCTATGTTTACGTGTGCTGGCAATGCCGATACTTCCTCCACGAAAAATGCTATCCTGCCGCACGCTCGATCAAGCACCCGTCTCACCCAATGCATCCCTTGAAGCCGAATAATCCCCTGGCGCCTCAGAATCTCGTCTACCCTCCTCGGATTCAAAGTAGCACTTTTCCCACTTATCCGGCCTAGCCTCCACATGTTTAATCCAAGACAAATCCCAGCAGGGTGATTCGGGATGGATGATTTTCTTGGTCAAATGATTTTTTTTTTCCCTATTTCAATGAATGAAGCTTTCCCTTGTACAATTTGGTGTTGATGCATCATCATCATCATTATAATTATCATCATCATCGTGCAAAGTATCGATTTTCCCATTAAATAGTCGAAATTATTGAAAAAAATTGCAATTGCAAAAAAACACAAAAAACAAAAAAACAAATAAACAAACAAACAAAGATAGCATATTAATAACGAAAATTGATAACACACAAATATCGATTTTCCTATTAAATAGTCGAAATTATTGAAATATATAATAAAATATTTATTTATTTTATGTTATTGATTGTTTAATAATTTTAGCACTGAAAGAATATCTACATCCATTAATGCTTGTTGATTATGGTGCTTAATTTATAACTAATTCATGATCAAGTTGGTTTATATTATTATGGCTGTTATTATTTAAACAGAATATAAACTAATTAATTAATTGGTCAACGAATCAATTGTATAAATTAATTCTATTAATTCCTTGCCCGCGAACCTGTATTTAATTATATTTTAGAAATTATTTTCTTATTTTTAAAAACAAAAAACTATATTACTATTTAATTTTTTGTTTTCCTATCTGGAATATTATTTCATACTAGTAAATACTCAGTGTTGGAAAAAACTGGGTTTGAGCCCCCATTAAACTTCGAAATTTAATTGAATGTGTCGTATTTGTCCCACTTTGGAAAATCGATCCAATGAAGCATTTCTCATATACAATTATATAATGTTAGTAACTACTATGATCAAGTCAATAATTCCAAAGTCAGCCGTGGGTGAAGGAGGTGTAACTCACCAATTTGAACTCTGAGTTCGCGCTTGCGCCTGAGATCGAGCCACGCACATCTCGAAGAGCGAATGTATGCATCGTTGCGAGGAGCAGCTGAAAGGGGTTTGTTTAACATAAAAGTGCAGAAACAGTAAACTGTTTGTATCAGATTATATTGTTGTGTGTCGGTGTTGTCAACACCGTTCACAACATGTAGCGGAATAAATTATTTAATACACACTTAAATAGTAATAACCAGAAATAGATAGATGAAATTATGTACAAGTATAAATACTTTTATAACGTCTAATGACAAAAATTATCACTAGAAAAATTGTAAATCGTTTACAAAAACTAATACTAGTTATAGGCATAAAAACTATATTCCTTTACAACTCAAGAAAATAAATTGTATCTAAAACCAATCAATAAAACCATAGATGCAAATCCTATGTCACATAAAACAAAAAACCTCGAGAACTCTTCAAGCAACACTCCATACGAGTATTGTCCTTCGAGTGTCTTCAACATGTATCAGCAACACACCAATATGATCAACCGATCACATGAAAAACTTCAGAGAAAATGTGTTTAACTCTCGTAATTTCTTCTCTCTGAAAAACCAAGTTTTGCCACCCTCGAAGCTCTCTATATGTATCCTTTTTTTGACCTCCTCCTCATTCCATACAAGACTCTTATAATACATAGAAACATAAAAGTTTTATTAAGAAAGAACTCTTTTAAACACGATAACATATTATAGAGATAAATACTAAATTGAAAACACATTCTCTAATATCCAGAGACAAATTAAACCAATCTAGAAAGACAAAATTTTAAATAGATAATATCAATAAATAATTAAAGAATACAATATTCTTTTCAATCTCTTATTTTTTTCTTTTCTAGAAAAAAACGTTCAAAAATGATAATCTTGATAATATTCGCATTTAGTTAAGCTTTCCCTGAGTTAAAGTGTATATCCCCCTGAGTTTAAGTTCATCTCCCTCTAAATTAAACATGCTAGAGTATCAGTGTTGTTGACTGTGTTGTCAACATCAACTTTAGAACACATGAAAACATATGAAAAAAATTCATTGAAAAGCAAACAGATATACGAGCAAACATATATAAAAACTAAAATAGCATTACATACTACAAATAATTATCTATTCTTTATCTTTTTCTGTATATGTAAGCTCATCAGTCTCAGTTCCTCTAGATGCTTTGGCATCATCCATTTTTTTTGTCATATTGGTGGTCCTCCTGCTCCCCATTTTTTTCCATAATGTAGGCCAACTTCCAACAATAGTCTATACTCAGCCACATGTTCTTCATAGTAGGCAATGAGATCTTTGGCCTTTTGGATCTGCTGTAGCCCGAAGTCAATTTGGGCTTGTAAATGAAGGGCAAAGATCATGACGAAGTCTTCGGGAGCTTGAGTGGACGAGGACGTCGTGTTGCCAACATCAGTGGAAACATCAGTCGCAAACCAAGGGAGGTCCAGTTTCTTGTTACCCTTGAAATAGGTCGGAGCGATCTTGAGGGTTTTTGCTCACATTGGAAAAGGTCTCATCATCTTACTTAAGGAAGCACAATGACTTCAGTATCCCAAAGATAACGGATGGAAAAGGTAGCCTAGTAGATTTCATCCCTCCTTCGGCAAATCGTACGACCGTTTTGAACACCAGCTGTCCAATATTAAAAGGGAGACCATTAACAATAGCGAACTAGGTGATGGCTTGTGGTCGGGTAACCACAGTGGTATTTTAAGAAAGGGTCCAATTATGAATGGTTGTCTTGTGCAGGACAAAGTAAAAGGAAGTCAAGTTTGCCGTGGCGAGATTCTTGGGGCGACTTGGAAACTGGGTGATTAGACCACCAGTAAAAACAAATTTGATAGTGTCAATGTCACACCCTTACTCTATACTTGACATGATTACCATATTCAAAATAGAGTTTGAATGCTATATACCTATATTATGAAGTAATTCCAAACATGGGCATCAAATTGACGGTTTATAAAAATTTTGGCATGATGTCCCTATACTTTTTATACACCAACAACTCAAGAAATAACAACAATACGTACATATAATTTTATTCTTGTATACAAACATACTTTGTATCATTATACACACAGACATAAAAATTATAAAACTTGTTTCAACCCCTAACTTTGAATTTACCATAATATATATGCAGAAGCTATACAATAAGACGTATTGTCAAGGTAAGGCACGTCACAAGCATCTATTGGCAAACCAGTATCCTATGTATCTTCATTACCTGATCCTATAATACATGAGCTACGTGAGTTTATAAAACTCAATAAGTTGACATTTATACGTATCAATATGCGTAGAAGGAACATACATATAAAGTCATTATCAACAATGAATCTTTAAACCATGTCATATCATAGCATATATTCATGTTCATTTTTGTACTTAAGCATCATTAGTTGACATATACCACCGTGCTTGCTTTATTATATAGCTACTACTGTGTTGGACGTTAGGGATCACCTTTGGCAACCCCACGCCCCTTGAATATATATTGGCCAATAGGTTTGGTGGATTTAAAACCATTCATGATGTCAACAAGCTCTATATAATATAAAAATCAGTCCTTCTCCTTTCATGTTCATGTTCATGTTCTTGTTCATGACATAGCACTCATCTTCAATATTCACGAGTTTCTTTCATATTTAATACATAAAAATGGAATATGGTGCTATGTTTTCATAAATAAATATACTAACAATGTACATATAGCAATAATCAATGGGAAAATTTTGAAATACATAATATTACTTAACATTTATTACTTCAAGAACATGCCAACTTACAGTCCAAGCGTACAAATATTGGTTTGAGGCGATGTTTCTTGTTCTATACTGTCACATGTATCAATAATTCAATTACTATGTCTATACTAGGTGAACTTTACTCCTCAACATGTATAACAACCAAAAGATATGAAAACTTACACCCTTAGGAAGTTCTTGTGATAGAAAATCAAGTTCTGACTTCAAAATGATGAAAGAAAAGGAAGAAATGAGCTTGTGGGAGGAAGGGTTATTGTTTCTTTCGTGTTCTTGCTGAGGAAGAAGTGAAGAAATGGTTGGATTTGCTTAGAAAGTCAAAACTTATCTTTTTATACATGAGGCGGCGCTCGGGCGGACATTTATTACCGCCCGGGCGCGTAACCTTCGGCCCAAAATTTAAAAATTTCATGTACTGGTGCTCGGGCGGACATTTTTTACCGCCCGGGCGAGGAGCTCTAGGGAAAAATATAGTAAAGGGGCGCTCAGGAGGACATTTTCTGCCGCCTGGGTGAGCAACTTTCGGTCCTGCACACTGTTTCATCAAAGATCGCTACAAAAATGTTTCTTCCCTTCCTATTATGAAAATGTGGTCAACATGAAAATTGTAGCTCTATGTGTTGGCTTGAATATCCAACTAGTTTCATGTTATTTGGAGGTCTGAGTAAAGAGTTATGCTTATGCTCCCAACATAAGTCAGTGAAGGAATGACGAGGGGCTGGTTTCGGTGCAACAACAACCGCTTTTTTTCTGGCGACCAATACAAAATCCGCATCATCACCCAAAGAGAAATCCGGATCTAGAATATTCGTAGTGAAGGATGAAGAATGGGGCTTCTTAGCCGGTGCAAAGTCAGGGTCATACCCTGCATGTCGTTTGGAGTTCCTTGATTAGGGGGAGGACCGAAAATGCCCTATTCAAAGCATCGAAATCCGGTGGATAGTCGACATCAATTTCATTACCCGATTCACTTGGAGCGATGGTTTCTAATGAGTGGGGTTCTCAGAAACGATGATGAATTGAAACTGATTTTCCGCAGATGGGTCTGGTGGCGATGTTGTGGGTGGTGTTGCTACTGGTGGCGGGACACCACTCCATCCAGCCATTTCACTTCGAATATCCAAAGGGTCATAGCCTAAACCAGCCATCTGTAAAATGTGAGAGGGGATTACGAATGAAATCAAGAATTACGCATTAAATCACATAAAGAAATCACGAGAGCAACGAAATATTGTGAGGGCGAGTACATATACTCATATTTCAGCGGTATAAAAAACGTATACCAATTTATCCATTCTTTTCCGAACAACTCGCATGATAATGGTAACAATTTTCAGATTTGATTTCTAATTTACATGTCACACCCCCCATTCAACGGTAGATTAAGTTAAAACTTTGTTCTTAGATGTTAGTTCAATTGTAACAGCACTTCAAACATAGCTCATTGATTAGTACGTGATATGATTGGTTAATGTAGTTAAAGTGTTTAGAAGAGGGGTTGAATAAACATTTAGGATTTTTGTATTCTTTTCTGAAATGTTAACAAGTTCTTTGAGGAACTGATCTTAGAATCTTGTTTGTCGATATATATCAGTCAAATGATATTATTACGGAATAAGACTGTGATGTATCGGTTCGGGCACCTTTGAAGGTGCTTCAAACACAATAAATCAATGAGCTGCAATAGCTAGTGTTCTAATAATGAAATCACAGATGAATTAAATCGAGTTTGGTAAAAACCAAGTTGAAAATAATCGAAGTAATAATTCGTTAAGAAAACTGATCGATTTTATATCTTCTGCCACTGAATAACTGAAAATTACAGGGGATCGGTTCTGGCTTATATCAGTTCAGTTATGACAGAACTGAACTGATCAAAATCAGTTAAGAACAAAAACAAGCAATTAAACATAAATAACACAAGATCTGTTTATGAATATTATGATACTTCAACTGCTCATATGTCACCCATTCTACCACCTCGGGTAAAATCTACTAGAAGACTTTGATTTATACAACAACTTGTACAAACCCACTCAGCTTAGGACTTACACTACTGCCTAACTGAACTCCTAGTTAAACTGAAGACATCACCTTCCAGCAAATACTTGTTTAACATCTATGTGTTAAAGACTACATACACAAGTTTTACGTCTTTGTGCAAGACTCACTCAACTAGTCAATAAGCTCAACTCTCTGTATATGCGAGTGATTGTGTGTGCGTGTGTGAGAACTGATCTATATATACAATACGAAAGTGTTCTCACACACTGAGGGATTGTGCTTCTAATCTAAGCTGATAACACATTGAAGTGTTTCCTCAAAACTGGGCTGATTGTTTCTTGTAAGCTGATATGCATTATACGTGCCTTTTTGTTTTTCACACTCCTATCGTTGATGGTCTTGATTTTTTATTTATAGAGGCAGTGTGACCGTACATCAAGACTCATCAAATATGTTCATTGCATTTTGAATTCGTTCCTCGAAATTTGTCTTGCACTTTCCAACAACCATTCTGGAATATTTTGGCTTTAAGCTATGGTTCAACATTTATAATTTGTCCTTTGATTTGTACCATTGTGCTGAGCTGGAATTCACTTGGATAAGCTTTTCTTGATCTGCAACTGATTGGTTCTAACTGATGCTCTAAACTGGTCATCTGAACTGATCTTCAGTTGGGCTGGTGAAATCAGTTGACTCGTCAGTTAAACTGATTTCACTCTTTGTAGTAGCCCGAATTCCAAATTGGGTAATTAACGGATTAATGGTGATTAAGAAGGTTTAATGTGTAATTTTGACCGTGGTCGTGATCGGACGGACCGAAGATGGTTCGGTAGCACCGAAGAGTTCGGACGATCCGAAGTAAGTTCGGTGGATCCGATCATGAGGTGTCAAGAGTCGATCGACACGTCGGTTTACATGCAAGTTCGGATGATCCGAAGTGTAAGTTCGGTGGATCCGATCATGAGGTGTCAAGAGCCGATGGACACGTGGGAGTTCGGACGTTCCGAAGTGGGTTCGGTGGATCCGAACATAGCCTATAAATAGTGCTCGGATTTCCTCATTTTGCATTGCAAATTCTTGAGTTATGTCTCATATTTGAGAAGTTTGGAAGGTTTCTAGGGTTAGTTGTCGGTCGAGCGATAGCCAAGAGCTGCCAGGATTGGTAGCGTAGCGACGCCTGAGTTACGAGGCAATCGACATCAAAGGGCTGTCGACGGACGAAGGTAAACCCTAAACCTTTGGTAGTACTGGAGAGTACTGGTTTTGCTAGTCGAGCATGGTAGTATTGTTCATTGGGTATGCTTTTGATGCGTAGGCTTGTTCTAGACCTGATTAGCGGTGTTGCGTAAGGCTAGGCTTGCTGTGATAGAGGTACGAAAGTACTATCCGAGATATCCTGGTCGAGTATACATTCTTATATGTGTTGCATGATTATGTGGTGCATTGATATATGTCATATGATGCATGCTATTATGTCACGCTTTATGATGCATGCTGCATTTCATGTTGAGCCGTATCTCCTTCGAGATAGCCTTTACTGTTGAGCTGTATCTCTTTCGAGATAAGCTATATCTTGTGGGGCCGCTCAGCCCTGTCTTGTCTTGTGGACGCATGGACACCGAGAGTACACAGTGGCCGACGGGTCGGGAGGGCTTCGGTGATCCGGGACATTTTTGGTCCACGTCTGTTCTTGTAGTGGATGCAGTGACCCAGAGGAGTACCGCGCGGCACTATCCACTTGGCGCCTCTAGACTGAGCATATTGAGATCCTTTGTTACTTCTGTTTCTTGACCTACCCTGGTATCATATCATAGCATGTGCATTTCATATAGTTTTGTATACTCATGCTTTTGTACGGGGCGTTCTTATCGCTCACGTCCTCGGTTTTGTTTATCTTGGACACCCCATTCCCACGGGACAGGCCTCAGGTTGGATGGCTCAGGAAGAGCAGGAGGAGGACAGTGAGTAGCTGGTTGGTTTAGTTTTCAGTACTATTCTATTCGATATGGTTGTACCGTATATTTCAATTTTAGTTGTCCTGGATTTTCGATTGGGTTGTTTAACTATCTTTTGATGACAGTTTTCCGCCTTTATTTCTGATTGTTCTTAATTAAGTTAATCGCATGCTTAGTTCTTGATTAGTAGGTGATTCTGGAACGGGTCACTACACTCTTTCAGATGAACTGGTCAGCTGAGCTCTTCATCAGTTGAACTCTTCATCAGCTGGCCGGGCTTCTGAAGTTATCATGCTGAACCACCTATCGCTGGACAATCAGTTAAACTGTTTGTTGACTGGTTCAGTTTGACGTCTTCAGTTTGTGATTTTGACAGCTCATAACTGATCTCAGCTCTGTGCACTTAGGTAAATTTATCAGTAACAAAATAAAAAGTTTTGCTAACATCAAAATCAAGATTGCGTACATAAAATGTTCCGAAAATCTCAAACTTTTTTATGCTCACAAAACTTGAACAATTTAATGCGATAAATTTTTTTTTAAAAAAAAGTACTAGTTCTCCCACTTTGTGAGAATAAAAAATAGTTAAAAAAAAATTCAGTTCGATGAGTATAAAATTTAAATACAGTTTAAAAACTCCCCCTCAAAAACTAATTTAAAACTCCCTTTAAAAACTGAATTTTAAAAATAGAAAACTCCTCCTTAAAAATATAAACAGTCATGCGATTTAAAAAAAAAAAATTCAGCAGCGATTATCATGCAAGCAGTTAAAGTTGCACAAAAACTGGAAATATCAGTTCATTTATATTTAAACTAACTTGATAACAAGATGTTTATTTAAACGAATAAAATTCCCTTGTATTATAATTAAGCGCACCAGTTATGTAAGAGCAAAATGCTACTACACTTTGCTGAATTTTAAACAACATCAGTTATCAATCAGTTTACACATAGTAGAACTAAATGTACCAACTACTGCTCGCCTTGAATGCTTGAAATACTGCATAGTCTCAAGTTCCTTTGCCAGATGAACAACTAGCTTCTTTGAACTTGACTTTTGTGCTAACTAACTGGTCTAGTTGATGCAAACTGGACTCAACTGATTGTTGAACCGCATTGATCATCTCTTCTGATCTGATATGACAGTGAAGTAGCGGTATACTTCTGATGATTAAGCTACTAATCATCCAACATTTCAGCTGGTGATTGGGTTTCGTCTGTTGATCAGTTGAACTAGTAGGCTGGCAACTGAAGTTTTGTTCGCAGATCAGTTTTGTTGTTCTTCTGTCACTTGAAATGAAGACCTGCAAGCTGCTAGAATAACAAAAAACAGAGTCTAGAGAAGTGACTTCAATGTTCGTTGCAGATCCAATCATATCTTCTCTAAGAAATGCGAGAGATACAAAATTTTTAAAAAGATTTTGAAAACCATTTTAAATCAAATTCAAGATACGAGTTTTCTAATATTCTTCTTAGAACAGCTAGCTCTGATGCTAATTGATGGATCGATTCGGGCACCTTTGAAGGTGCTTCAAACACAATAAATCATTGAGCTGCAATAATTAGATGTTCTTGTGTATATTCCAAAATATTGGAATAATCCTTGTAAATTATTTTTCACGAACTAAGCTCGGATTCATAATTTTTTGAAATTCTCCTCCCCAAACATTTAGTTTCTTTATAATAATAAATCATGTGTTTGAAATAAATCAACCTAAAGCTCTGATACCATTTTGAAAGCGCGATGATCAATTAAAATAAAATAAGAAATAAGGGTAATTTTGTCAATTTTATTGTATTAGGGAGTTTAAAGAAAGTTTTTGATGTGTAGAGAGTTTGGTAAAGTTGAATTTGAGTTAGGAAAGTTACGAGCAATTTACCCTTAAAAGAATCGGGTTAATGAGATCCTACCCATGTGGGCATTGCCTCCATGAGAGGATGGATGGCCAAGATCTTGCCAAACATACAATTTCAAAAAAAAAAAGTGGGTCCTACATATGCATGGACAAATCTTGACCATCCATCTTATCATGGGGGCAATGCCCGCATAGGTAGGATGAAATAAACCAAAGAATCGGGCAACGAATCCTTAGACTTCGCATGTAGACTAAATAAAGTCAGCCTACCTTCGTACAAATTCAGACACGAAGTAATTTATTTGCTCGTTCCCATACAAAAGTCTTCGGGAGAAAAGTCAAAAGATACCGTCAATCTCGAATACACAAAAAAGAAGTAAAATAATTAAAACTTCATCCATGGTTCAAGCACGACTACGCTTTGTAAAGTCAGTCAACTCTCAAATTGCAAGTAAATTCTAATTTTAAAAATCATATTTTATATTACTATTTATACATATGCATTTTGAAATGAACTCTGTTTGATCGACATGTTCTGAGAATCAATGAACTGATTACAATAATTTGTGTTTGTCTATCAGAATCATTATACCGATTACAAGATTTGAAATGTGTGAGATATATTATTTCAACCATTATATATTTAGTTTGATGTATAATTTTCTACTACAATCTATAAATTCAATGATTCGTAATAATTATGAACGGTTTGTACGTGAGTAGTGATAGATTACAATAATTTGAGATAGATTATTTTTAAGATAATCCACCGATTAGATGGTTTTTGACAACATATAAAGGATCTTAGTGATCTGTAAAAGAACAATGCAAGTAATATTTTATTACTAAATATTCCTTAATAAATATATTCTATAGTGATAATATTGATATATTTAAATATGAAATTTTTTCTTTCTAAACTAATTAGATTTTCCTTAATTATTTGTTTCTGATTAATAATATTATGGATACTATTGATAACTTCTCTTGATATTTTATTTCTGTTCAAAATATTTTTTTCTATTGAAAATTTTTGTTTCCTAATTGTGTATGTCTCTACACAAGGAATCAAATCTAGGGAAGATGTGAAATAAATAAGAGATAACGGCAGAGCAGTTGATGGAGATATAGAGAGAGAAACATGCATAACTTTGGTGGTTAATTGTCGAGGCGTGCAAAGAAACTAAGAATTGAAGATTTCGCGTGAGTTAAGTTTTGCTGTGTTGCGGTAAGGTGTCGAAGACACTCTCACGGACAAAACTTGTGCAAAGTGTTGGTCAAAGAACTACGTGTAGCTCCAGGTTTTTGGCAATACAATTAGTGCATATGTGGTTTTATACTTATTTATTTTGGATGCACTTTTACTTCCTTGATCGGTTAAGGAAGATTATTTTTCGTAGTTTAACTATTATTAGTTTTGTAAACTTTATTTGTGTGGTCACTAATTTATTTCACTGCATGTTGTGGATATATGTTACAACACCTATACACAACGCCTAAAATCTGATACACACAATCTAATCAATTTCTATACTTTTATATTAAACAAATCAACTCTCAAATAAGTTTTCAATTATAAATTGTTTCCAACATTATTGCGACGTCTCATCTATTCATTCATGCATATAAAAATACCAATTAAAACAGATCTAAACGACTCGGAAAATGAAAAACCACAAGTCAACTACGACAAATTCAACGCTACACTCGTAACAACTTGCAATGGCATTTCAATGTTTCCACACATTTGTTAAATACCCAGCCTGAATAGACTTATTTAACAAGAAATTTCTTTGTATACCATTTTGATCCCATCAAACACATCCAATTCAACCCAAACACGAGTCCAAACTCATCGAGAAAGATGGATTTCAAGCATTTTAGCCACAACCACCCTCTAGTATTACATCGAGTACAGGAGCACACCAATTGCTCTGGTTGCAAGACCCCGGCCCAGGGCGACGTTTACGTGTGCTGGCAATGCCGATACTTCCTCCACGAACAATGCTATCGTGCCGCGCGCTCGATCAAGCACCCGTCTCACCCGATGCATCCCTTGACTTTGGTTCCGTTTCCTACTTATCAGTCTAATACGTATTTTTGCAACTCTTGCAGTCTTTCTGGTGATGGGTTCTCGTATTCTTGTTCGGAGTGTGACTTCGATCTCCATGTTAGTTGTGCTTCGAAGCTGAATAATCCGCCGGCGCCTCAGAATCTCGTCTACCCTCCTCCGATTCAAAGTAGCCCTTTTCCCGCTTATCCTCCACATGCTTAATCCAAGACAAATCTAGCAGGGCGATTCGGGGTGGATGTTTTTCTTGATCAAATGATTTTTTTTTTCCTATTTCTATGATGAAGCTTTCCCTTGTACAATTTGGTGTTGATGTATCATCATCATCATTATAATTATCGTCGTCGTCGTCATCGTGCAAAGTATCAATGCTTTTTGCCTTTGCACCATAATGAATTAAAAATCTTATGAATAGGCTTATTTCTATCTTCTTAAAGATGAAAAGAATCGAGTCGGAGGAGGGGGATTGGGTTCTTGTTACCCCATTTTGTTTTTTTCAAGCGACCATTAATGATAATCATCGGATCTGCAGTGATTCTCGACTATTCACATGTCTAATATGAACTAAGACTCCTGATTATTTGATCATCTAGACTTGGATAAATATGAAGACATGACATAAAATCTTAATCTGCATCATTTGCTGCAAAGAAAGATTAAAACTGCAAATCACAAATACCAAAACATCTGTGGGCTTATTTAGAGTACATAATAAGATATTTATTATTTCGATAAATCGAACAGCGCCTTCAAACAGATTGGACTGATCTATTCAAACACGAAAGGTTGGGGGGGTGGGACTGGTGAAGGCCTCCTAAATCTTTTGAAGGTTCTTGAACCAAATAGCCGACAACTTGGAAATTCTTTTGAGCCCATTCTTGTAGTCCACATAGTAAATCTCGAACCGAATGGTGTAACCCGACGCCCACTCGAAATTGTCTAGAAACGAACATAGAAAGAAACCTTTGACATTCACACCCTCGCTGCAAGTTGCAATGTGATGATGTTATGTTTGGTTCAACCATGGGCGGAGCTATATCGGGCTCCAGCCCCACCTAATTTTTTTTTTTTTTAAAATTAATATGTTTTATTTTTAAAATTTTGTTGATTAACCCCAATGCCCAATCTATTTTTTCTCTCTTTCAATTGTCTGCTGCGTCGTTTATATTCTTCTTTTTCAAACTATCACAATTTTCGTTATTTCAAACGACCGTAACTTCATCATCTGTCGTCGGTTTTCAAAATCGATTGTAGATTCGGAAAGCCCACGGCATAAACTTTCTTTTAATACCAAATTTTCGAAGTTTCTTTGTCGTCTTGAAATCAGCCATCGCCCATTGGTCGCTGTTTTCACCGAAAATCATGAGGAAATCTTAGTGTTAGACTTTCTACAACTCGTTCTTATTGTTCTTAGTTAGATTTCAATTTTAAAGGTAATTTCAGATTTTAGTGTTTCGAAATTTGGATATTTTGGTCTTTTTGAAATTCGATAATTGATATATATTAAATTATTGATTGTAGGTACTATATTTGAGCCGATTGATGATATTGATACTTTTTTGGAATTTATTTGAGCATTATTTCGAATTTCCAGATTTTATATTGGGGATTGTCGATTTTTAGTGTTGATTATTTATTATTTGGATGTTTAGATGCTATAGAAAATATAAATGCAAATTTATGGAATTTTGTAGGAATTTTTAAAAAATTCAGAATTATATAAATGACTTTCGAACTTATAAGGCTGTAAAAGTTTTATATTTAAATATATTATGCCTTAAGATTTCAAATGTTAACTTCGGGATTGTTTTGGAATAATTATAATTGTTTGAGGTTTATTAGATTAAAATAACAATTATTTAGTGTTGGTAATGTTGATTTGATTCAGTTAGCCATAATAAGTTAAACGAAAGTGATATTTTATGGTGTAGACGGCACCAATATGAAAAGAAACTCAAGAATGAAGAAAAGGAAAACCATCGACTCATTTTTTAAACAAAAAGAGCAGACATCGGCAAGTCAGGACCATTCTTCATCCAATATTGATGATTCAAATCCCAGTGATTAAAGGATGAGGCAGTTGAACTTCTTAAACTTAGTTGTGCTTGGAACCTAAAGAAAAGTTTAAGCTTCTTAATGTTGATCTATCTATCGATTTGCTGAGAAATTCTATTATCTTGATTTCGATTCACAATATTTGCATCACTTGAGAATGCAATTGGATCACTATAAACTTGATGTTGCTGGCCATGAAGATTTCAGAATTTATCAACTATTTATGAATTATGTCGAAGATTATTTGAGACAAATAAGTCAGGAACCTACGATTTGATTGACAGGTGATTTATATATTTTTATCTACGTCGTTTACTTAGTTATCGAATCTGATATATTTATTTAATTGACATGTTGATTCGTCTTGTTTTAACTCTCCCCGTTTCCACATCAACAACGGAACGAGCATTTTCAGCAATGAAACTTGTTAAAACAGCTCTTCGTAACAATATGGAAGCAAAGTTTTTCGGAGATTCTATGGTAATCTACATCGAACGATATTTGGTAGAAAAAATTAATAAAAATTTAATAATTAATGAGTTTTATTCTAAGAAGAATCGAAGAGCACAACTTCAGTAGTGTTTTAGCTCCATGTTTTGAAGATATTATATTAAATATTTTTGTTTTATGTTTTCATGGAGTCAATGTTTACATATTTTTTATTTTAAATTTTTTAGTTAATTATTTATTTTATTAAATACAGCATGGGACGGAGCCAGCCCCAGGTATTTTTGAATCCTGGCTCCGCTCTCATATCTCTCCTTTCATGTAGTAACAACGTCGATCGAGTTCATTATTTTCGTCCTCGTGTCATAAAAACTAATGCAGAGGAACCACAATGGTTTGATCTCCAAACAATAGGAATGTAAATGGCCAAATCACATGACCAAAATTGTTTGCTAAAAGAAATAAAGCTTACTCCATTGCTTGTCGAAGGGCTGCAAGATGGAGAGTCTGAAAAGCTCAACTCTCTGTGGATCATTAATACCATCATTTAATGTACCATTGTTTTGTGAACCATAACCTGATTACAACCAAAAGAAAAAAAAAGAAATTAGAAAATGATGCATGCACACATACAAGAACAAAATTATTTTAAAAAGTAAAGGGTTTTTTTTCCATACCATTTTCAATGATACAGATAGTCGGATTTCTCTTTATGATAAAAAGATCCATTTTTCAAGTTCGCTATTACGGGTAGTTCCTAATTGTTGTAATTCTTCTTGATGTACATGAGGAGTTCATAGAGGCCTTTCGGATAGGAATAGAAGGTGTTTACTCCTGTCTGAAAATCATTAGTCCGATGACGACTAATTCTATGAATATGGCTAAAGGCGGGGGTAAGGAAATTTGATTTGAGAACCGTTAATGTTGTATTTGGATGGATGGACGAATTTTGTTTAATTAATTAATCAAAATCAATCATGAAAATTCTTAAATTGATGTGTATAAAACGAGGAAGAACGAACATTACAGTTTTTAATTTTATAAATTAAAACATTATTTTCGACTTCGAAAACTTTATTTTTTGATATTTTTTCTTGATAGGTAATGAAAAAAAAATGTTACAAGAAATTTTTTTTTGAAAGGAGTTTTAGCTGCGAGTGTTATAATACAAGGGCTATAGCTTATTGATTTTCTATATATGGATTTAATCGACGAATTTAACAAGAAATAGGGGGTTTTAGATTATTCATTTTTAATTATAGGAGGTTTACAAGTTATAAATAGGGTAAAAAAAGGACGATTTTAATCCATAGAATTTTCTATATGGGGATTTAAGCTAATTTCAAATAACATATAATGCCCAAGAATTATAGAATTGATAAACCAAGATTATTAATCTTCATTAACGTGAGACTCGGAAGATATGAGAGTGCATGACATGCAACGAGGGAAGAAAAGACATGAGAAAATAGGGTTTGCAAGACCGCACCCGCGCCCAGAACAGGAGTGCACTCGCGGTCATACAATTACGGACTTTTGCAAAAGAGGTCGAAGCCACACCGCACCCGCGGTGCAACCAAGACCGCACCCGCGGTGCATGGACAGAAAGTTGGAAAATTTATTCGAAGTAAGACCGCACCCGCGGTGCGAGAAGGACCGCACCCGCGGTGGTGTGACCGCACCCGCGGTCGTTGGATTTTAGAAAATGAAAAGCTGCCGAAGCTTGAGCACCCGCGCTGCTGAACACACCGCACCCGCGGTCATGCGTGTAGCTTGAAAAATAAGCCACGTTTCCTGGTGTTGCATGCAGTATATATATGAGAATGACACGTTTTTCCTTCAGAATTTTAGAAAAGGGGTCGAGGCTTTGAGAGAAAATCCTTACGCCTTATAGACTTGCGATTGTGAAAGATCCGTCCATCAGAATTCAAATCCGATTTCAGTTCTGCACTCCTCTTGCTACGGGCTACACAAGGACGTAAGTTTTGTTACGTTTAGACATGATTTGAAAATACGATGTTGTTAGAATTGAATATGATTCAGATATGGTAATTCTACTACTGTAGATATTATATAATCGAAGTCAGATTAAAGAATAGACTGATTATGCAATTGTTATGATTTTTGAAAGATATTGACGGAGATTTGATATCAGATTTGTGTTATTATTGAGATTATGAGTTATATCAGTATTGATTATGAGTTCTGGTATTATATCTGTGATGTTCAGATTGACGGGGTTATTCAGATTGTATTGTTATGCTGTCAAGACATCAGTTGAGTTAGATTGATTAGATTCAGATATGATTTTGATTATATTGTGATTTCAATGATATGAATTGAATTGTATCTTGTTCAGATATTGATCAGAATTATGTACTGAGTTGAGTATTGATCAGAACAGATTGTGTATTGAGTTATTCACTTATACAGCGTATTCGATATTGTCATTTCAGATTTGATATGGACAGATTTGAATACAAGTCATCGTCTTCGTCAGACCGGGACGACAAAGTTAAAATTCATGTGATATTCGGGAACACACAACTCAAATCAGATCCTATTTGAGTTTCCCAACAAAAATCACATACTAGAATTATTGTTGTTTATTTTATGATATGATTATGATGTGTTCATAGATGATATATTCACATCTTTTGAAATGATTATGCTTTGTTTACAGATTGATATGCATTGCATTTAATATAGGGAGTCTTGACAGAACAGTCAAACTTCTAGACGTTCGGTGATATCACAGCATAGGGGAAGATCAGTCTCCTATTGTAGATGTGGATACAGATCAGGCCGAAGTCTAGGAATAAGACGTACAATCACCCCGATGGGGAGGGTAGGTGATAGAACGTCTTATTCACACCGGGATCCCTAGAGTTATAGTTGAGTCGAGTCTAGACATGATTTGACTAGAACTGCATGCGTTTATGGATGTGGTTTCATAGACTATGAAACCCATTTTTATTGCTTTCAGTCATGATAGCATGTTTTTATGATTTGATTTGAATTGAATGTTTATCTGATTTGAGCTGCATGCTTATTTTGATTCAATTTCATAGATTATGAAATCTATTACTTTTAATTCTATTCATGATAGAATGTTTCATGATTTACTTTGTGTATATGCATGTTACCATGTTTTATACTGGGATTTATTCTCACCGGAGTTATCCGGCTGTTGTCTTGTTTTGTATGTGTGCATGACAACATGTGGGGCAAGATCGGGGTCGAGAAGATGATGAGAGATCAAGTTTAGCGTGGTGATTCCGGACTTATTGTAGATTGGTATTTAATACTTGAAATTAGTATTTGAACCTTAGATTCAGGTTGTACAGTATTGTACTTTTATACTGAAATGTATTTTGATACCGAGATGTATGTATTTAGATTCCATTACCTTCCGCACTGGCATTTTAAAAAGAAAAAAATTTTAGACCCTGTTTATCTTAATTGATAATTAAATCCCAAAGATGATTAAGAAGAAATATCAGCGTCCGGGTTCCCACATAACATAAGGTTGTTTTTGCTATTTATGAGTTTTTTCATAACATACCGGTTCGCCAATTGGTACATCATTTTTTTCAGCTGCAAAATATTCAAGAAACAACAAAATACATGTAAATATTAGGAGCTTTATAAGTAAACATAATTAAATTCAAGATTGCCTTCCCTATTTTTTATTTTTAAATATTTTACAAATTGTATTTGTTCAACAAAATTTTGAATAATAAAAAATAATGAAGAAACAAAAAATCGAAGTTACTGATAAAAGTTGTCTTCCAAATTTAGTTAGTTATCTCATAAAATAATAAGGGGATAAAACAAATTTTGACCACTCAAATGACAAAAAAAGCTTATTTAGACTAAGTTAAAGGTAGAAAAGTCAAAACGGGATACTCGCTAGGCCGACCTATCCTGCTACATAAAATTGGTGGGTAGATTGTGGGTCGTCCTGCATAATTTGACAGTTAGAAATGTCGAAACTGGATAGGCTCAGACCACCACATTAAATAGGTGGGTTGAATTGGCAATTTCCGGTCTTATATAATGGCGTGTCGCTATTTAATTCTGACAGTTCTACATAGATGAATAGATTTTCATTTTCAGATTTCCCTTAAATTCAATTCCATTATTTCTCCCAAATAAAAATATTTGAGCTTCATAAAAAAAATTATTCGAGTAAAATATATTCTTGCTTGAAAATTGAACCATACTACCGATTGAACTGGTAAGATTGACGATATTTGGAGACACTACAAAAAAAAATGTTTTAGGACCGGTCTTCCAAAAATGTTTGCGTAACCGCCCGATAACGTGTAGCTGCAAGAACGTTTTAGTAACCGCTCCGAAAACCGTTTTTAAAATGTGAGAATTGTAGGCGCTGGTTAGAAAACCGCTTTAACTAAGCACTTCCAGCATCGGTTATCCGAAACCGCGTGTTGGAACTCTTTAAGTTTGCAAATCTTGATTTTGATGTTAACAAAACATGTTATTTTGTTACTAATGATTTACCTTAGTGTGCAGAAGCTAGGATCAGTTATAGAGTTGTCTAAATCGCAAATTGAAGAACCAACTGATCTTACAAACTTAATCAGTCGAACTAATATGTCAAACGAGCAGTTCAGCTGATTGTCCAGCTGATAGGTGGTTCAGCAGAAGAACACCTCAGAAGTCTGGCCAGCCGTAGGAGTGTTCAACTGATGAAGAGCCCAGCTGACCAGTGTGAAACCCCGATTTTTCAGGAGATAAGAATTTTGATGATAAGCCTAGTTTTGGGATAAATAAAAAATATCTAAGATTTGATATGATATTGATACCAGATAAATATCTAAGATTTGATATGATATTGATACTAGATAAAAATCTAAGATTTGATATGATAATTATCCTATATTTAAAGTTTGATTCAAATTTCAAACACAAGGATAAAACTCGATCGGGATAGCAGCCAACCCCTATAAATAGGAGAGCCATGCCATTAGAAATTCACACCTCCATATTTTCGAAATTTCCTCTCTAGTTCTCCCTAGGAATTTTAGAGATTTTGCTCTCTTAGTGTGCCGAGTATCGAAGCTCTAAAGCAGTCCTGATCCAAACTCAGTTTCGAAATCCTATCATCACCAGATCTCTTTTTTCGAATTATTCAAGGTAAGTGGGTTTCTGTTATATTATATTGCACACTTGTCCTTCGTACACTACAAAAAAAAAGACTAAAGACAACGGTGAAAAGCCGTTGTCGTATGTCTTGAAAAACCGTTGCTAAAGCCCCTGTGGTTAAAGGGTACGCTCAAAGACAACGGTGAAAAACCGTTGTCGTAGACATCAAATACAACGGTGGAAAACCATTGTTGTATGTATTGAAAAAACGTTGTTAAAGCCCCTGAGTTTAAAGGATACGCTCAAAGACAACGGTGAAAAACCGTTGTCGTAGCCGTCAAATACAACGGTAGAAAACCGTTGTCGTATGTCTAAAAAACAGTTGTTAAAGCCCCTATGGTTAAAGGGTGCGCTGAAAGACAACGGTGGAAAACCGTTGTCGTAGACGTCAAAGACAACGGTGAAAAACCGTTGTCGTAAGTCTTGCAAAACGTTGTAGAAGCTCCTGTGGTAAAAGGTTCGCGAAAAGACAACGGTGATAACCGTTGTCGTAGACATAAAAGACGACGGTGAAAAACCGTTGTCGTAGGTCTTGTAAAACCGTTGTTATACGCTTTGTTGTGAAAGGGTGCGCGCAAAAACAACGGTGAAAAACCGTTGTTGTCGGTGTTTAAATACAACGATAATAAACCGTTGTCGTAGCTCTTAAAAACCGTTGTTGTAAAACCGTTGTTATAAGCCATGAATTGAGAACAATATGCAATAGACAAGTTTAAAACGGACCTCAGGGCCTAGAAAAATTTTGGCATAACCTCCACGCAAGTAGGACATACCAGAAAATATAAAAACACACAACAACAATATATATTCGAAATAAATTTAAATACGACCATACACCACACCTATCACCTACACAGCCAGACCATACATCACACCTATCACCTATAATTACCACATTCTTTCAGCATAAAATTTTGGCATAACCTCCACGCAAGTAGGACATACCAGAAAATATAAAAACACACAACAACAATATATATATTCGAAATAAATTTAAATACGACCATACACCACACCTATCACCTACACAGCCAGACCATACATCACACCTATCACCTATAATTACCACATTATTTCAACATATGCTGAAAGTAATGAAGAGATCCACATGTCATGAACCAACAAACACAAAAAAAATCACATGTCAATCTAATATCATTTGTATTCCTGATCCACAAACTGAAAGGAAAAATGCAAGAAACCAAAATAATATCACTTTTGAAATCTTAAAGTAGAAACAAGAATTGCACCCAACTTAGAAGCTAAACCATGTGCAAAATGACTATTTCTGAAACAGCCCGTAAACATGTTAAAAGGTATAAAAATAATGTCCAAATCCGTTCAATATGAGCTGTATTTTTGCAAAATCTTCGTACTCCTTCCGGTATAAGATACAATCATTAGGACAAGCATGAATTTTCACATAGTCCATCCCTAATGCGCGTAAGCTTTTCTTTGCATCATACAAAGATGAAGGCAATTCATTGTGATCTGGAAGCATTTCTCCAAGCAAAATAAGTAGATCAGTGAAACTTTTATCACTCCAACTATATTTTGCTTTCAAGTTAAATTATTTTACAACTGCAGATAACTTTGTGAATTTAGCACATCCAGGATATAAAGGTTTATCTGCATCTTCAAGTAGCTTACTGAATTGGCTTGGATTCTCAGCATAACTTTCATATGCACAATGCACCATATCTATAGGTTCCTCACTAAATGATTTGTGTTCATCTTGTCCTACTCGATCATTATCATTCATTGAGTTCCCTTTCGTAGATCTTTCCCCATGCCATATCCATGTATGATATGTCAAATCCATACCATTACAATACAAATGTGCCCTGATAGTTTCAACATTTTTCTTCCTTAGATTACCACATCTTGCACATGGACAAGGTATTGCATCAGAATGGATAGCATTTTTTAGTGCAAACTGCAAGAAAGACTCTACTCCAACATCAAATTCATGTGATAGCCTATCTTTTGACATCCATTCTTTGTCCATTCTCGGTGCAACTACTCAGCTAACAATGAGCCCAATCCCTTCAAAACAATTTAAAATAATATAAAAAATCTTTTATTGATAGCCTATCTTTTTAATATATATATACACACACATGTATACATAAAGAGAATTTTGTTACAAACACCAAAAATGGTTTTAAACTTTATATTTATATTATATAAGTTGGTTAATGGTTGAATTCATGTAGCTACTCCTTACCCAAAGTAGGCTAGTTAGACTCCTGCGAACTTCCCAGATCAGCATACACCTAAAGGCGCTGGAAGTAGTTCACATTCCTGCCAGACCTGCAACAGGTACATTTTCTGGCAATTGTAAAACATTCTCATGAACAAATCCAGTAGGTTTCAGCACTTTATAATAGCATGTTCTGAATAAAAAAGAAAAAAACGAGGTTATAAACAGAGGTGATGCAGGTGTATTTCAATAAATGTAGACTACAGATTCCAGAAGATCTCTAACCGCCTCACCAGTGCACTAAAGAAATGTTTAAACATCATTTTTCCACTTTAACGGATCAGTGATGCAAGTTTGTTTGACTACATGCAAACTAACACAAACTGCAAATACATGAACACTTGAACTGCATCTAGATCCAAAGGATGACTTAAAGAATGTAGTATGACAAAACCGCAACTGACAACTAACCAAAATGTTTCATGTCTAAACAGATTGTTAAACATAAGAGGGTCGCTATTTTATATTAAGCAAAACTGACCTTTGAAATAGTTAATGCAGGGCTCCACTGCTCCTTCAAGATATCAAGGCATATACTGCCGTTGCTATTTATATTTGGGTGAAAAACTTTTGTCCTGAAAGCTACCTGCATCAGCAACCATCACAAAATATTATTTTTCACTTGCAAGTTGCAAAATTAAGAAAAGAGTCAACAAAGAAAAAGGTAGTCGTATGGATTTGGATATAATGATTCATAAACTACACTGGAATTCAAGAATTTGGTTAACCTATTATCAGTCCTAAATCCACTTCGTTTTGTAAGGTTGAATAATCTTTTTCTTTGGATCATGTTGTCAAGAATTTTGAACTCTTTCTAAAATTTTTTATGTAGCTCAGCTCCTCGGTCATTGTTTGGAAGTCGAAATGTTTATAAATACAGCAATGTACATGAATCGAGATGAACTTTACTTTCTTATTTATGAGGTTTTAATGCATTTGAGCTGTAATAGCAATTTTGATTAAATATTCCTTGGGATTCCATGTAAAGATGTGAAGTGGGTTAGTTTGTGTGGAAAATAGGTTCATGGCAAGCTTACTGTAATCATAACGTGATGTCAAAATGGATACTGCAAATAATATATATAATAATATAATTCTTCCATTCATATATGTCCACTGAACAATTAAACCTAACTCTGCAACACGCTTTTTATTACAATGGTCAAAAGATTAATCTTTCATTTTCACACCTATAACATGAAATAATTAATCAAAAAATAAAAGAAAAGAAAAATCCAACCATAACTTTCTTCGTATCATATATCTAATCTGTTGGTGCACATGAAAAATCATACAGAAAAGCTAACAACCTCAAATAACATGAATAAAATAGATAAGCTTCCGCTTCCAAATTATATTATTCTATCCTGTTTAAATCCTTTTCTGTTTCCGGCTTTTTCTCTTTTAGGGTTTCAAGATTTTAACGCATTTGGTTTGAGAAAACCGTGGGCAAGTGAATTAAGGAAGAAAGTTTCCCAAGAAAAGAAAGCGTGAAAATAAAAAATTTCAGAAAATTGAACATAATTATTTATATAGATAATCACGAGGAGGGGGAGAGTGGAGCTGAAAAGAATAGAGAACAAGATTAATAGGCAGGTGACCTTTGCAAAAAGGAGAAATGGTTTGCTCAAAAAAGCTTACGACCGAGGGCGACTTCGATTCACGACCAGAAAAGCACTAAGATTCACGTACTTTCCTTGCTCAAAAGTCCGGATTACCGTTGCAATCAAGGTCGACTGGACCTGGGCTACCTTCGCCGGTCCTCAATGACGGCGAACGGACAGACGGCGGCTTTGATTTGGCTGGGAAAAACGAGGGCGACGGGAGTTTGGGAAAAACGAGCAATTGAAACTATTAAGTGTGTAAAGTACTGCAATGAGAGAATTTGTCATCCGGTTTTTTTAAAGTTGGGATAATTGGTTGTTTTAACAACAGTTTTTTAAACACTGTTGTTAAAGAAATTAAAATGTTGCTTTGAAAATTATTTTTTTTAGTACTACGACAACGGTTTTTTATAAACCGTTGTCTTAGGCCGTAAAAAAGTGTATAGACAACGACTTTATATACCGTTGTTGTACAAACTAAAAAAACCGTTGTCTTTCACTGACGTTAATAGACAACGGTTTTAAAACCCGTTGTCTTAGCTGCATAAAATTGCGCTCATAGACAACGGTTATTAGAAAATGTTGTCGTAGCTACTAAAAAAACCCGCTCATAGACAACGGTATAAAAACCGTTGTTGTAGACCATAAAAGACAACGGTTTTAAATAAAACCGCTGTCTTTGCAAAATAAAAAACCAGCACAAAGACAACATTTTTCACCCAAAAAGCATGCCCATAGACAACGGTTTCATAAAACCGTTGTCGTTGACCCATAAAAAGACAACGGTTTTTAAAAAACTGTTGTCTTTGACAGGGAAAAAAATTCAAAAATACAACGGTTTACGAAAACCGTTGTTAAAAGTAATAAAGACAACAATTTCTGATAAAACCGTTGTCTTTTGAGTGTTGTTAAATTCTGAATTTCTTGTAGTGGTAAGTGCGCTTTTGTTATGTATATATTCTTTCGTAAATGAGTTTTTGTTTGCCACACTTGTTCTTTGAAGTGGGCTTGCATTTAAAGAAATTATAATTTGTGTACGAATCTCCCTTCAGTTTTTGAAAATTCGTTCGAGCATAATTCCTTGTTCATGATATGTTTTTTTTAAGATTTGTCAAGTTATTATGTTCAAAGCACTGTTAGGATTTGATTGGATATGGGAAAGGATTTCCGAACTATGACCCTTATACGGTGGCATGGTAACCGTTGTACGGCCTCACTCCATAGAGGATTAACATATTGGACATGGCCTCACTCCTTAGAGGATTAACATATAGGAGACTGATATCAGGAAACCATGAAAATGATATGACTTTCAGTGTAATCAAGTATGTTTTATGAGTATGCTAAACAAGTATGATGTACGAGTATGATATGTGATGACATGTTATGATTACGAAGTATGAATATTCTTTATTATTCAAGTTACGATATGCTATGTAAAATTTGAATTCAAGTATATGTATGTTGTTTCATGTCTCGAACGGCCCCCACTTGCTGAGTATTTCCCAAAATACTCACCCCTTACTTCCTCTCCACCCAGATAAGAATGAAGAGCAAATGGATGAAGATGAGCAAGAGAAATTTTGGGGATGGTAGAAGATCCCGAGTTATTCCAGAAGTTTTAAGTCTTAGTTTATGTTTATCGCTTCCTCACTATTTAATCCCGAGTTATTCCAGAAGTTTTAAGTCTTAGTTTATGTTTATCGCTTCCGCACTATTTAAAACATTTTTAATCAGTTTATTTTGGTATTTAAGTTGTAAAGACGATTCTTTTGTTGATTATGAGAAATAAACTGGTTTTGGTATATACTGTACTGTGAGGCTTGTTGTTTGACGATTATGTGATTGTTGAGCAACGCCGGTGTCGACTAACCCCGGTCTCGGGGCACGACACCAGTTCAACTGAACAAGAGTGAAATCAGTTTAACTGACGAGTCAACTGATTTCACCAGCCCAACTCAAGATCAGTTCAGCTGACAAGTTCGGAGCATCAGTTAGAATCTTTCAGTTGTAGATCAAGACAAGCTCATTCAAGTGGATTCCAGCTATGCACAAAAGTACAAAGTAATTGTCCGGTCAAAGGACAATAATGAACGTTGCATCAGAGCAAGAAAGACAAAAGTTTCAGAAAGGAAGTCGAAAATTCGAGACACAAAGTACAAGGAACAAATTCAAAATGAAACGAATACAATAATTGAGTCTCGTTGTACGATCTAGATTCACGCCTATAAATAGAAGATGAAGATTAGTGAAGAAAAAAAATGAGGATATAAACATATACACGAGAGAGTGCGGTAAAAGAAAGGGTACGCTTATTTGCCTATAAGTTTTCAAGAAGCATTCATCTCTGAGGGATACTCAAGTATTATCAGCTTAGTTTAGAATCTCACTTCCCTCAGTGAGTGAGAACACCTTTCTTGTGTTTTCTTTGTTCAGTTCTCATACACGAACACACACCTCCACTTAAATAGAGTCTTGCACAACGACAATAAACTTGTGTATGTAGTCTTTGACACATAGACGTTAAAGAAATGTTGGTTGGAAGGTGTTGCCTTCAGACTAGACTAGGAGTTCAGTTAGGCAGTGAGTAAGTCCTAAGTTGGGTGGGTTTGTACAAGTAGTTGTACAATTCAAAGCCTTCTAGTGGATCCTACCCGATGTGGTAGAAGGGGTGACATAGGAGCAGTTGAAGTCTTCGAACATCCATAAAATATCTTGTGTGTTTAACTGATTAAGTACTGTTTTTCAAAATGTTTAGATCAGCAAGAGTATTCATCAGTTCAGTTTTTACCATAACTGAATTGATGTATGCGAAAACCGATTTCCCTAATTTCAGTTATTCAGTTCACATAAGTTTAAAAGCTTTAAAATATAACAGCTTTCTTCACGAAATATTACTTTGAGATTCTTCCGCTTGGTTTTTAAATCAAACTCGATTTAATTCATCGGTGTTAACATTCTTAGAACACGACCTATTGCAGCTCATTGAAAAATATTGTGTTTGAAGCTTCTTCGAAGGTTCTAGCACACGATCTATTAATTGGCATCAGAGCTAGTTGTTCTAAGAAGAACATTTGAAGAAAATTATGTTTTAAAATATTTTACTTTAAATAGTGTTAAAAGCTATTTAAAAGTATTTCATACTATTTTCAAAACTATTTGAAAATGTTTATATATCTCTCATTGCGATGGGTTGAGAAGATTGGCTCTGCAAGTAACATTGTCGCCACTTTTCTCGACTTCGAGCTTTGGGGTTTTGATGACCCTGCAGGGTTCTGAGCTTTACCTGTCAAGATGCACATCTAAATTGTTCAGCGAACAAGGTTTCAGCTACAAACCTTCCAAGTCAGCTGTTCTTCAGACGAAACTCATCCATGCTGGGACGTTGTTTGATTTAATCACCAGCTGTATTTCGCTTGAGCCCAGTTTGTGTCAGCTCGACCAATTGGGTGGTACATAGATCAAGTTCAAAGCAAATTAGCTCGTTTCTCTAGAAAATTAAACTCACGAACAGTGCATCATTTCAAGTAGCTAAGACAACCAGTTGTTGGTATATCCAGTTCTGTCATACATAAACCGACTAATAACTGATGTTATTTAAAATATGCTATTATAGTAGCAATTTTCCTTACAACTGATGTAAGTACTCATATGTAGAATACAAGGAAGTTTATTTGATTTATTAAACATCATGTTTATCCAGTTGTGTTTCGTTGTGACTGAATGAATATTTCCAAACTTCTTGTCAATATTGCTTGAATGATTATAATCTTTGAAATGGTGCTTAGTTATTTCTTTTTCAAATAATATTTTTTAAATTCAATTGTTGATGAGGAGTTATTTTAATCTTAAACTGAAGTTGTTTTTAAAAGTTTCTTAAATTCAGTTCTTGAGGGGAGCGTTTAATGACGTTTAAATGTACTAACTCTCAAACTTTAAAAGTGTTTTAAAGTGTATTTACCGTTATAAATGTTTAAGTTTTGTGATCATCAAAAAGGGAGAGATTTTTGAAACTCTTCAAGTTCGCGAATCTTGATTTTGATGTTAACAAAACTTGTTATTTTGTCACTAATGATTTACCTTAGAGTACAAAAGCTAGGATCAGTTATGGAGTTGTCTAAATCGCAAACTGAAGAACCAACTGATCGCACAAACTGAATCAGTCAAACGAGCAGTTCAGCTGATTGTCCAGCTGATAGGTGGTTCAGCAGGAGAATCTTAGAAGCCTGGCCAGCCGAAGGAGTGTTCAACTAATGAAGAGCTCAGCTGACCAGTTGTGTGGACCCGAACCTAATTCGTCTTCTTAATCGTCTTTGGGATTAATTGGATCAATTAATCAATTTGGGTCTAACTTTTTTTAGAAATACGTAAGTGCGGAACATATGATAAAAAATCTTATTTCATTTACAAGATCAATATCAAGATCATAAGTACAAGTCTTGTACAAAATAAAACCATAATATACTAACTAAGGTTCAACATCTACATCAAGTGTTGAAAACTAAATCTGCTTCTAACTTCGGATTTCCACTCTATGATCTCTCATCCTCTTCGTGACCCTGATCATGTCCCCCTGTTGTCATGCACACATACAAACACAACAACAGCCGGATAACTCCGGTGAGAATATAATTCTTAATATAAACAACGTATACATGAAATCATATAAACATATATAAAAGCATACAACATGTATCAAAATCTGATAAACATGAATCAATACGAATCTGTAAATCATACAATGTGACTCCTATTCTCTGACTCGACTCATCTATAGTCTAGGGATCCCGATCTGAATAAGAACGTAACAGATCTCCCACCTACTCTCCCATTCAGGGTCGCGGTACGTTCTTATTCCCGGACTTTGGTCCTCTATATCGAGTGTCTATGATAGAAGTCGATCTTCTCCTACGCTCATCGATATAACCAAACGTCCAGTGTCTTGGCACCTCTGCCAAAACTTGGCACCTCCACCAAAGACTTGGCACCTCTACCAATGACTAGGCACATCTGCCTATGACTCTTTCTCGATATCTATCTTCTTTTCTCTGCTTTTCTATAACTCAATAGAATAAGCATAAACATTCAAAGAGTGCAAGGTATTAAAGCAATAACAAATAAGTAAGTGATTTAGGGAAACTCAAGTCAAATCTAACTCGAGTCGTATCTCCCGGTTTAACATTGATTTATACATTTCTTTTCTCAGGGTTTGGCTCTGTTATGTCTTCAAAGTCTTCAATACCAAATCTGGAATAACATTCGAGAAGTACAATATCATTATACAACTCAATACAAGTCTGTATTTGATCAATCTCAATCTAATTCTGTTTCGACGGCATAACATCGCAATCTCGATATATCCCAGCAACTCAATACCACAGATACCAATCTCAACAACTCATAATCAAACAATAAACACAATCTGATAACAATTCTGTATAATCTCAATCAAATGAAATCTGAAAAATCATAACAATTTCATACGGTATTCGTTCTTCAACCCGGTTTCGATTATACGATGACAACAATCTCAAGAGTACATAATATAGATCATATCATGAGTCCTTCAATACCATGTTTTTGAATCATAACAAAACATAAGAAAACTTACGTCCTTTTGAAGCCTTTGTCAAGGGGAACACAGTACTGATCTCGGATCGAAAATCGAACGAGCGGATCTCGCAAAATCACAATTCTAGTATATGAAGGAACTCAAATCTCCCCTGAAGCTTTCTCGGTCCTTTCTTGCAATCCCCCGAAGAAATGAAGGATACTTATATATATATTTCATGCCAAGGACCAAGTGGCTTATTCTTGATGCAGCACGACTCGTGCATATGCGCGACCATCACCGGTGCATATGCGCGAGACCTACTGTCTCGACGCTTAGCATTTATTCTGCTCTCGCATATGCGCGCCCCATCTCCGCCCATATGCACGAGACTCTCTGTCTCGACACTTATGGAAGTTACCAGCTCGCGCATATGCGTGCCCTGTCTCGCGCATATGCGCGCCTCCTGCCGCGCATATGCGCGAGGTGTTCTGTCCTCGCACATTACAATAAACATGCTGACTCAAATCGTTCCTCGGAGTGGTCCTTCTAATTACATAAAATCATAAATCAATAATCTCAGATTACAACATAAATTCTCGGGCATTACATTTGGTCAGTTCAACTGAACAAGAGTGAAATCAGTTCAAATGACGAGTCAACTGATTTCACCAGCCCAACTCAAGATCAGTTCAGCTGAAAAGTTCGGAGAATCAGTTAGAAACTTTCATTTGTAGATCAAGACAAGCTCATTCAAGTGGATTCCAGCTATGCACAAAGGTACAAAGCAATTTTCTAATCAAAGGACAATAATGAACGTTGCATCAGAGCATTACAGACAAACGTTCCAGAAGGGCAATCGAAAACTCGAGACACAAAGTCCAAGAAACAAATTCAAAAAGCAACGGATACAATAATTGAGTCTCGTTGTACGATCTAGATTCGCTCCTATAAATAGAAGATGAAGATCAGTGAACAAAAAAAAAAGAGGATATACACATATACACAAGAAAGAGTGGTAAAAGAAATGGCACGCTTATTTTCCTATCAGCTTTCAAGAAGCATTCAGCCCAGAGAGAATACTCAAGTATTATCAGCTTAGTTTAAAAGCTCACTTCCTTCAGTGTGTGAGAACACATTTCTGGTGTTTTTTTTGTTCATTTCTCACACACGAGCACACACCTCCACTCAAATACAATCTTGCAGAAAGACAATAAACTTGTATATGTAGTCTTTGACACATAGATGTTAAAAAAGTGTTGGCTGGAAGGAGCTGCTTTCATTCTAGACTAGGAGTTCAGTTAGGCAGTGAGTAAGTCCTAAGTTGGGTGGGTTTGTACAAGTAGTTGTACAATTCAAAGCCTTCTAGTGGATCCTACCCGATGTGGTAGAAGGGGTGACATAGGAGCAGTTGAACTCTCCGAACATCCATAAAAATATCTTGTGAGTTTAACTGATTAACTACTGTTTTTCAAAATGTTTACATCAGCAAGAGTATTCATCAGTTCAGTTTTTACCATAACTGAATTGATGTATGCGGAAACCGATTTCCCTAATTTCAGTTATTCAGTTCACATAAGTTAAAAAGCTTTAAAATATAACAGCTTTCTTCACGAAAGATTACTCTGAGATTCTTCCACTTGGTTTTTAAATTAAACTCGATTTAATTCATCGGTGTTAACATTCTTAGAACACGACTTATTGCAGCTCATTGAAAAATATTGTGTTTGAAGCTTCTTCGAAGGTTCTAGCACACGATCTATTAATTGGCATCAGAGCTAGTTGTTCTAAGAAGAACATTTGAAGAAAATTGTGTTTTAAGTTATTTTACTTTAAATAGTTTTAAAAGCTATTTAAAAGTATTTCATACTATTTTCAAAACTATTTGAAAATGTTTATATATCTCTCATTGCGAAGGGTTGAGAAGATTGGCTCTGCAAGTAACATTGTCGCCACTTTTCTCGACTTCGAGCTTTGGGGTTTTGATGAGCCTGCAGGGTCCTGAGCTTTACCTGTCAAGATGCACATCTAAATTGTTCAGCGAACAAGGTTTCAGCTACAAACCTTTCAAGTCAGCTGTTCTTCAGACGAAACTCATCCATGCTGGGATGTTGGTTGATTTAATCTCCAGCTTTATTTCGCTTGAGCCCAGTTTGTGTCAGCTCGACCAATTGGGTGGTACATAGATCAAGTTCAAAGAAAATTAGCTCGTTTATCTTGAAAATTAAACTCACGAACAATGCATCATTTCAAGTAGCTAAGACAACCAGTTGTTGGTATATCCAGTTCTGTCATACATAAACCGACTGATAACTGATGTTATTTAACATATGCTATTATAGTAGCAATTTTCCTTACAACTGATGTAAGTACTCATATGTAGAATACAAGGAAGTTTATTTGATTTATTAAACATCATGTTTATCCAGTTGTGTTTCGTTGGGACTGAATGAATATTTCCAAACTTCTTGTCAATATTGCTTGAATGATTATAATCTTTGAAATGGTGCTTAGTTATTTCTTTTTCAAATAATATTTTTTAAATTCAGTTGTTGATGAGGAGTTATTTTAATCTTAAACTGAAGTTGTTTTTAAAAGTTTCTTAAATTCAGTTCTTGAGGGGAGCGTTTAATGACGTTTAAATGTACTAATTCTTGAACTCTAAAAGTGTTTTAAAGTGTATTTACCGCTTTAAATGTTCAAGTTTTATGATCATCAAAAAGGAAGAGATTGTTGGAACTCTTCAAGTTCGTAAATCTTGATTTTGATGTTAACAAAACTTGTTATTTTGTTACTAATGATTTACCTTAGTTTGCAGAAGCTAAGATCAGTTATGGAGTTGTCTAAAGCGCAAACTGAAGAACGAACTAATCGCACAAACTGAATCAGTCGAACTGATATGTCAAACGAGAAGTTCAGCTGATTGTCCAGCTGATACGTGGTTCAGCAGGAGAACCTCAGAAGCCTGGCCAGCCGAAGGAGTGTTCAACTGATGAAGAGCTCAGCTGACCAGTTAAACTGAACAAGGGTGAAATCAGTTCAACTGACGAGTCAACTGATTACATCAGCCCAACTGCAGATAAAATCAGCTGACTAGTTCGGAGCATCAGTTAAAATCTTTCAGTTGTAATTCAAGTGGATTCCAGCTATGCACAAAGGTACAAAGCAATTGTCCAGTCAAAGGACAATGATGAACGTTGCATCAGAGCAATAAAGACAAAAGTTCCAGAAGGACAGTCGAAAAGTCGAGACACAAAGTACAAGGAACGAATTCAAAATGAAACGGATACAATAATTGAGTCTCGTTGTACGATCTAGATTCACGCCTATAAATAGAAGATCAGTGAAGAAAAAAAAGAGGATATACGCATATACACGAGAGAGTGTGGTAAAAGAAAGGGCACGCTTATTTGCCTATCAGCTTTCAAGAAGCATTCATCTCAGAGGGAATACTCAAGTATTATCAGTGTATGAGAGCACATTTCTAGTGTTTTCTTTGTTCAGTTCTCATACACGAACACACACCTCCACTTAAATAGAGTCTTACACAACATCAATAAACTTGTGTATGTAGTCTTTGACACATAGACGTTAAAGAAGTGTTGGCTGGAAGGTGCTCTTTCAGACTAGACTAGGAGTTCAGTTAGGCAGTGAGTAAGTCCTAAGTTGGGTGGGTTTGTACAAGTAGTTGAATACATGAAGTCTTCTAGTGGATCCTACCCGAGGTGGTATATGGGGTGACGTAGGAGCAGTTGAAATCTCCGAACATCCATAAACATATCTTGTGTGTTTAACTAATTAACTACTATTTTTCAAACTGTTTGGATCAGCAAGAGTATTCGTCAGTTCAGTTTTTACCATAACTGAACTGATGTATGTGAAAACCGATCTCCCTTATTTTAGTTATTCAGTTCACATAAGTTAAAATGCTTTGAAATGAAATAGCTTTCTTCACGAAGGATTACTTCGAGTTTCTTCCGCTCTATTTTTAAACCAAACTCGCTTTTATTCATCAGTGTTAACATTCTTAGAACACGAGCTATTGCAGCTTATTGGAGAATATTGTGTTTGAAGCATCTTCGATGGTGCTAGCACTCGATTTAATTCATAGGCGTTTTTCTGATTTGTTCAGATCCAAAAATTCCCAATTTTTGATCCTACGCCTCCACACAACCGATCGTGAATCCTTCTTCAATTCTCGCTCTTTAAAAATCCAACCTTCCGAGATCCTTCAAAACAATGACTTTTTGGAGACTAAGTTAATACTTTCGAAAAATTTCCTAAACGAGATATTTTCTTAAGTTATAATGGGCCTAATGAACCTATTATACTAATGTTATGGGGCCTAGATGCTTACCCAAATATTTATATCCAAAGTTTGGCTCCCAAGCCCTAAATCTCCACAGAACTCATGAACAACCCTAAAGAAACATTGGGTTCTCCTCCCTAGAAACACATGCACACACCTACATGTCCCTAATGCTTGTACACATTGGGTTTTGAAGGAAAAATCACAGCAAAGGTCTCCCCAGTCGCTCCGGCAACGTTCCTTTGCGTCTAGACTCAAATTTTCGTGGGTGAATCACGCAAAAGCAGGCCTTATCCCTTATTTTATCATCATTCATACCATATTATGTGTGAATCTATATGTTAGCATGAAATATCTGATCCTTTTTATTATTTTCGTTTTTGTTATGTATACATGGAAAAACTTTAATTTCTTGACGTGAAACTCATGATATTGATGTTGTACAAGAGGCTGCTAGGTTAGGATGATATGGGCATGATTTAGGGGCTGTGTAGGAGTCCTAGATGGGGATGTACAGGGCTGGAAAGGGAGGGCCAAGGGATGAACAAAAGTGGGTTCTAAGAGAACTAGGGTTCGATTTCTTTGGTTCTTGAAGGGAGCAAGTGTGAGCAAGGGTTGGGATGAATCCAGAGGACATAGGAGGGTTGTGGAGTGGTCCTAGATAGGTTGAGGAGTGGCTGGTGCAAGGGTTAAGGCGGGAGTCGCATGGTTGGGCCGCGTGACCTTGGTGTGTGTGCGATCAAGATGAACCATGAACGTATTCGTGCATGGCTCGCTAGGGCTGGTCCAGAAGGCTGCTAGGGGGTTCGGTCACAGTCCTAGGATGGTTGGTGAGGGTCTGGTCTCGTTGGTTAGGGGCTATTGATCGAAGGAACGTGTGGCTTGTAGGGGCTAGGGTTTTGTTCGATCAAGTGCAGAAAATCTAGCAGATTGCTAAGAATCCCTAGTAGTTATAAATGACACGAATTAGATTGTAAAGGGGCTGGTTAGGTGTTAGTAAGCTATGATTCAAGTTTGGTTAAGTTTCGGGATGATTTAGGTTAAAACCCGGGAATTTGGTCCAAGTTTTAAAACGAATTACGAAATCTAGTCAAGGGGCTTAAATTACATCTAAGAAATGTTTTTGAGTGTGTTTTAAGGTGTTATGTTAAGTTTGGTTTGATTCGGGTCAAAGTTTTAAGGTGTTATGGTTAAAATGGGAAAGTTAGGGTTTCAGGGGCAAAACGGTCATTTTACACCTGAAAATGTCTGGGGTCCTGGAAGTGTCCCGATAACTGTAATGAATGTTAAAATGTTTATTTTGGAAAGTTATGGAATTTTATGATGGAAAATGATAAATGCTAAAAGATGTGTTGCATGCTTGGTTTAAAAGAAAATGATATTTATGCACGTATTTTTATAAAGTGATAGAAGTGCTGAAATTAATTTGAGTGAAGTGACTTGATTGTGATGGTAAGAAAATGGAGACTCGTGAGGGACAAAGCTCAAGTGGAACCCGTTTACCGGACAAAGCCTCGTGGAAACCCAACACCGAATTTCCATAGGCCAAGGCCTAGTAGCGGAAAAATGGTTGCTGGTGTCCCCGCTAACTATAGGTCATAAGTAATGAATTGAGTTCACTCCAAATGAAATGTATATGTATATTACGCAAGGAAAAGTATATGATGAAAGAAAATGTTTAAATTTAAGCATGATTGTGGGGATCCGGATGCTAATTCATGTCTTAATCATTATTAACGTCAAATATAACAATTAAGAAAAGTGGGACTAAATTTTTTTCTTTTTAAATTATAAATGCGTAAACGTAATGTAATCTATCTGATATACATGTCAATATCAAAGTACAATTCACATACTACATGTCTCTATCTCAACTAGGTTCAACATCTATACATCAAGTGCTGAATCCTATTTTGCTTCTGGGCCCGGATCTCCACGCTAACTATAATCTCTCATCCTCTTCCTGATCTTGATCATGTCCCACCTGTTGTCATGCACACATACAAACAAGACAACAGTCGGATAACTCCAGTGAGAATTACATTCCCGGTATAAATCATGTATACATGCATTACATATAAACAGATATAAAAGCATGAAATAGATATTTATAACATGTATCAAATCAGAAACATGAATCAACATCAAACTGTAAATCATACTCTGAATATGTCTCAAATCAGAAACATAACTCGATATCAACTATGAATCACACTCTGCGACTCTTCTACTCTGACTCGACTCAATCCTAATCTAGGGATCCCGATCTGAATAAGAACATACACCCACCTACTCTCCCGATCGGGGTGGTATTACATTCTTATTCACGGACTTTGGCCTTTTCCGTATCGAATCTCAGCGGTAGGAGCTGCTCTACTCCCCAACATATCGATACGACCAAACGTCCGGTGTCTTGGCGAATCAGCCACAGACTGGGCACCACCGCCCTGGCGAATCAGCCAATCACTAGGCATATCAGCCCTGGCATATCCTGCCAAACCTCTGTGACAATGTGCAATGGGCCAATGACGATTCCATCACTATCTGGCACCTCTGTCACGATATCAATCATCTACGACTAGGCGCATCAGCCTATGACTCAATACATAAATCAATAAACCAAAGATATCAATCTCAGTCAATTGCAATTATCAATGCAATAAGGAAAGTATGTTATTTTGGGAAACTCAAGTCGAATCTAACTTGAGTTGTGCAATCCCGCATCAACATTGATCTATACCTTTCATTCTGTTGCTCTGACTCTGTCGAAGTCTCGAACTCACTGCCTGTTAATATCAATCTGGCAATGACAATATCAATACATTGTATCAATGTATAACTCAATTCAAAACTTGTTCTGATCAATACTCAAATCAAACATAATATGAATCATATCAACGATATCACGATACAATCTCAATCAATACTGAATCTGATCAATATCAATCTACTGATGTTTCGACGGCATAACAATACCATCTCGATAACCCCGTCAATATCAACATCACAGATATAACACCACGATTCATAATCGATATCAGTACCCTCATAATCTCGGTAATAACATATCATAATATCAAATCTGTATAATCTCAGTCATATCATTTCAGAAAATCATAACAACTGCATAAACAATCTGTTCTTCAATCTGACTTCAATTATATACTGATCAGTATATCCAGAACACATAATTTCAGTCAAATCACGATTCCCCCAATATAATAGTTTCAAACGATATCAGAATTTAATAAAACTTACGTCCAGTTGAAGCTGTCGTCGCTAGGAACACGGTGCTATACTCGGATTGAAAATCAGAAGGATGGATCGTTCGCAATCGCAAATCTAGTTTTCAAAGAAAATTTGAAATCTCCTCTAATCCTTTCCGTTTCCTTCTTGATTATCAGGAGAAGAATGAAGATTATATATATATATATATATATATATATATATATATATATATATATCATGCATGATAGACCAACTGGCTCATTATTCTTGCTGCACGTCTCGCACATATGCGCGACTAGCATCGGCGCATATGCGCGAGACACAAAGTCTCAGCGCGTAGCATCACGGAAGCTCGCGCATATGCGCGCACCTCTTCCGCGCATATGCGCGAGGAATTCTTCACAACTCTCGGGTACCCTCGCACATGTGCGCGCTTTCAAGCCGCGCATGTGCGCGCAATGTTCTGCCTACCTCGCGCATATGCTCCCGCGCGAGGGCTCTTCCTCGCACATACTTCAATTCTTCTTTTGTATTTTCCGGTCTGGTCCGTTCTGTTTAAAATCACATCTTAATTATCCATAGATCATATCGGTTAATCCACAATTCCTATCAGATTACAATTATCGAAATCTCGGGCCTTACAATGATCATGTTAAAGCTATTTCATTAAAAGTATTTTTCACTGTTGCATGTGGATGTATACGTATTAATTGTTACTATGGTTAAAGCTTGCTGAGTTATTAGACTCACTAGGTGTGAATGATGCAGGTGAAGATATTTATGTTGAGACATGATGGTTGGATGATTGAATTGATGGTGCACTGACCCGAGGACCTTGCTATTTTTTCGTACAATTATTGATTTTATAGTACTTTGAATTTTTTCATTACTTTTATGCGTATGAGTGATTTTGAGAGTATTTATGACTTCATGCTACTTTTGAAAATTTTAAGTTTTAGGTTTGGTTTAACGTTTAAGATTTCCTGTTTTTCACTGTATTTATGGATTTTTAAATAATTAGTTGATTGGATTATTTTAATGGAGAAAAATAAAATTTAGGAAAGGTATATATACATATATACATAAGTCGGCCGAAGCCTTAAGTGTTTATAAAAAAATTGCAGTATATTTTAAAGAAAAAATGAATAAGTGATGTTTTAAACAGAGATGATGAACATGACCTTGTTAGACATAACAAGAGTCATGTGAGTATTTATCAAAGAGAGGTCAACACTTCATATTTTGTCCATTTCTTTGAACATGAAATGACTGAAACTGTAATATAGGTTTAAAATACAGCAAACTGAAAAATTGTAATTTCGGTCTAGTGTATTTTTCTTTTTGCGGTTGTATCTTTTCTTTGTTCTTTATTTTCCTAAATGTTAATATTGGTCTGAAATTTTGGTTGTTTTTGGTATTTTAGTTATTTTTTCACATGACATTAACGTGACACCGACGTATTGAAATATATAGACAATTAAAACTCAAATTTTGAAAACATATAAGATCAAAATTATAAAAAAAAAAACAGACAACCAAAATTATAATTTTTCCTAATCGCTACTTTGAAGTTTTAATATGTTGTATTCCTGTTGATATATATATTGAATTATGTATAATCATTTAATTTATTATTATTCGTAACAAACAATATCCAAATTATTAATATCAAACTATATGAAGTGGCATGACATTTGGTATGAAGTTAAAAGAGTCCAAAAATCAGTAAATGCATGGGTAATGACAGGCACTCCTAGCTCTCGACTATTCGGAAAGGATGGGGGTGGCGTCGATTAAAATATATATTCAAAATTCTTATAATTAATTAAAATCTTATCTGTTATTTCCAAACATTTATTATGAATAGACAATCGATAGGAAAAAAAACCATTATCAATGTATGCAAGTTTTGACACCTGCCCCCTCAATTGTTTTTGTTAAAGATTTTTATTTTTTATATAAAATTAAATTAAATATGAACTTCAGAAAATCCCTTATATAAAATTCAAATATATTACATAAAATAAAATTTAAGAAAATTCCTATATCAAGTTCAGTTAATTCAAATCTATAAAATTTTATAAAGCTAAACTTTTATAAAGTTTTGTTTATAAATTTAAATCCATTTATTTATATCAGAAGCATTTTTTTATACAAATTTTTTTAAAAAAAATTCCTATGGTAGATGTGATCAAAAATATATGAAAACCCATATTTTAATTAATTGTTATTTTTTATCAAGTTATCATATTTGGAAAAATTATTTTAATTTTTTTTAATTGGGTTTTCAGAATTGGAAGCGCTATAAATGTTTTAGAGAAAAAGTAATATTTTGTAGGAATTTTGTGTATTACTGCAATTATTAATGTATAAACGTCTGAATAAAGGATAGATAATGTGAGTTTATGCATGCATGATTATTACAATTTCAGTTCTTTACCTACATTATTTGTTCTACTCTTCACATGAATATTTATGTATATGTAATTACACAGAAAAAAAAAATTTGAGAAATTTTAAAATATAACTTCTGTATTTCAATTATAGCTTGGTAGAAGGGGTGTACAAGATGTTGCTTCAAATCAAAGTTTTTTGTGGATCCTACCCGAGGTAGTAGAAGGGGTGATGTATGAACAGTTGAAGTCTCCGAACATCCATAAGCATATCTTGTGTTTTTTAACTGTTTAACTATTGCTTTGAAACTGATTTGATCAGTTGAGCTGATATCAATTCAGTTCTCATATAATTGAACTCATACAAGCTCGAACTGATCCCCCTTATTCCAGTTATTCAGTTCACACAAGTTAAAGAATTAAACTGATCAGCTTTCTTAACGAATGATTATTTCGAGTATTTTTCGTTTGATTTGAAAATCATACTTGATTTAACTAATCGGTTTTTACATTCTTAGAACACGAGCTATTGCAGCTCATTGAGAATATTGTGTTTGAAAAACTTTCAAACCGATCCTATCAATTGGTTTAAGAGCCAAGGTCACGGGTTCGATTCTCATTGTTTGCAAGGAGTGTAATTTTTGGAAGGGAGATTGTTGGTACAATAATTGTCCTCGCTTAGTAGAGCGATCGAACCATAGTGATTGGGCTGTTGTGCGGTTTAAAAAATTTGAGTTGCACCATTACCAGCAGCTATAGCTTTTTGTAAACCGGTAAGCACTTGGTCCTACAATTGGTATCAGACCTAGCTGTTCTAAGAAGAACATTTGAAAATTGATATTTTAAAATATGTTTCAAAATAATATTTAAAATGACATTCAAAATCCTCTTTAAAATTATATATGTGTTTCCCAAGGGAAGAGATAAGATTTTTGGATCTGCAACTAACATAATAGCCACATTTCTCGACTCCGTAATTTTTAGCAGCTTGCAGGGTTTTGAGTCCAAACTGACAGGAGAATAACTAAACTGTTCAGCAGATCAGATTTTAGTTGCCAGCCTACCAGTTCAACCGATCAACAGACAAAAGCCAACTACCAGCTGAAATGTTGGATGATTAGGAGCTTAATCATCAGCAGTATACCGCCGCTTCATTGCCATATCAGATCAAAGTAGATGATCAATATGATTCGGTATCAGTTGAGTCCAGTTTGCATCAGCTAGACCAGTTAGCTAGCACAGAGATCGAGTCTAAGGCAATTAGTTGTTCTTCTAACAAAGAAACTCAAGATCGATGCAGCATTCCAAGTGTTCAAGTGTAATGCTATGTTACTCGTACAAATGATTAATAATGTGTTTATGTAATTTATTATGATTTTATTTGGTTCATTATGTTTCACAGGTTGATTTATGTATCATTAGTGAAATTGAATATGATTTATATATTGTTCATAGTGTATAGAGAATGAATATATGTCTAAATAGTGATAGTAAGATGTGTAGGTAAATAGTGCAATGAAAGTTGGTATGGAACTGCAGGAAATGAGATGAAAATATGATAGTTCTTACGGGTTTTAGCATAATGATTTGGATATTGATCCAACTTGTGTGAGGCCACAACTATTAGAAAGCTAAGATATAATGTTACAACTTTCATGTTTTGGGTTTTGTCCAAATCATTGTGGAAGACAAGCCAAAAGCACCATGTGTCATGTGTTTGGTCATTCCTACAATGATACATTTGGTAGATTGAGCATAACATTTGACTCAGACTTTCAAATGACTGGAAACCAATTGGAGATGTAAGCCAATACATAGGGCTACATCTTTTAGGTTTACCACATTTTCAGATTATGAATGGAAGAGACATTTTTGGCGTGATCTTTGATGCAACTGTGTACAGATGCAGAATGTTTGGGCAGAATGTTCCGCGCCCGAGCGGTAATATACTACCGCCCGAGCACTGGTGAGTGTATTAAAGAATAAACTTCGAATTTTCTAGACAGCTACATCATTTCCTCTTCTTCTTTCACAACAAGAACTCGAAAGAAAATCAGGAAATCTTCCTCCAAAAGCTCATTTCTTCTTCATCTTCTTCCTCATTTTGAAGCTAGACTTGCATTCTCCATGAACATCCTAGGGGTATAAGTTTTCATCTCTTTTGATTGTTATACATGTAGATGACAATAAATGAGTGAATTTTACCTAGTATAGACATATTGATTGGTTTATTGTTGTATTTGACAACATAGGAGCGAGAAACATCGTCTCAACCCAATATTTGTATGCTTGGACTGTAATTTGGCATGTTCTTGAAGTAATACATGAGTAATATTATGTATTTCAAATGCTTCCCATTGATTATTGCTATATGTACATTGTTAGTATGTTTATTGATGAAAACATAGCACCATATTCCTTTTTTATGTATAAATATGAAAGACATTCATGAATATTGAAGATGTATGCTATGTCATGAACATGAACATGAAAGAAAAAGCAAATGACGGATTTTTATATGATATATGAGCTTGTTGACATCATGGGTGGTTTTCAGTCCACCAAACCTATTGGCCAATATATGTTCATGGGATTGCCAAAGGTTTTCCCTGACGTCCAACACAGTAGTAGCTATATAATAAAGAACTCACACTAGTACAGGTCAACTATTGAGGCTCAAGTACAAAAATGAACATGAATATATGCTATGGTATGACATGGTTTAAAGATTCATTGTTGATCACGACTTGATATGTATGCTCCTTCTACGCATATTGATACGTATAAGTGCCAACTTATTGTGTTTTATACTCACGTAGCTCATGTATTACAGAATCAAGTAATGAAGATAAATAGGATGGCGGTTCGCCAATGGATGCTGGTGACGTGCCTTACCTCGATAAGAACCTGGACATCTTATTGTATAGCTTCCGCATATGTATTATGATAAAGTTTATGTCATGGTTTGAAACTACATTTATGATTATATGTATAATGATACGGTGTATGTTTGTTGCTTGAGTTTTGGCTTTTACAAAATGTGGAGACATCATGCCAAAATTTTATAAACCGTCAAATTTATAATCTTATTTGACTTACTTCATAATAAAGGATATCATATATCCCTATTTTGATTATGAGTATAAGTATCATTAATCGCGTCAAGTATAGAAGAAGGGTGTTACACTTTACATTGTATCAGTGCCCATGGTTCTTCGAGAGGGAAGACACTGCACTTCATCCACACATGGGGAACTCTGCAAGTAAGTATATTTGTATCCCACAGTTTATGCTAAGTTATGTGCTTCTACATGACCTACATGTAGGATAAACGAAGATGCCACATAAACGCAAGGTAAATGAAGGAGAGTCATCTAAGGGCAAGGCCCCAGCAATCGAAGGTGAAGGCAATTCGCCACTACCTATAGATAATTTTGTTTGGCTGCTCCAACAACAAGCGAAAGTACATGGGGAGCATATACAACAATTACTTGAGATGCAACGGACTACTCATGAGCAGGCACAAGCACAAGCCATGCTACCCAGACATGTGCCTGTTCAGACGGATGTGTGATCGCTTTCGACGTCTGAATCCTCCTGAATTTACGGGGAGCACTGATCCAGCAGTAGCAGATGAATGGATTAAATCCTTGGAATCCATCCTCCCCTACCTACACATGAAATATGGTGACAAAGTAACTTGTGTCATCTTTTTGTTAACGAAACATGCAAGAATATGGTGGGAGAATGGAAAGGTGGAATTATCTGGGAGACCATTGACATGAGATACATTTAAGTCCACGTTTTACAACAAATATTTTAGCAAAGATGTACAAGCCAAGAAAGCCAGCGATTTCCTCAATTTGAAGCAAGGAACCATGTCAATGACTGAATATATAAAACAATTTAAGGCTGGAGTCCAATATGTACGATATATTGCACAAGATGACACAATTAAGGGCGAACACTTCATGCGGGGACTTCACTCTGAAATTAAAAGAGCTGTAAGAATGTCGAAAGTTGTTACATATGGGGAGATAGTGGAAAGATCACTTATGGCAGAACAGGATGAACAAAACATCGACAGAGACAGACAACAACGAAGGCAGCAGTACTTTCAAAAGAGCCAAGGAATAGGACAAGGCAAAAAAATGGATAACAAATGTACTCCACCAGAGGAATCCCGTGGCAAGGGTCCCCCTCCACGTAAAGAACAGGACATACCACCTTGTCCTAAATGTGGCAAAACCCATGGCGGGGAAAGTATGCAAGGTACCAATTTTTTTTATCGTTGCCAAAAGCCAGAGCATCTCGTCAGAAATTGTCCAGGGAGTTCTGAGAAAGTTCATGGAGGCCTCTTCTCGATGACCAAAGAGGAAGTGGATGCGGATACATCGATTATTACTGGTATGTTTTTGATTTTTGGTATCACTACGATTGTTTTACTAAATTCAGGGGCCATGCATTCCTTTATTTTGTTTTCGTTTGTATATAGACTGGGCAATACAACAAGTACAACAGAGACACAACTCTCCATAGCTTTACCTTTCGAACAAAAATTAAAGACAAATCAGATTGTGCGAGGGTGTCCAATATATGTCAAGGACGGGAGATGTATGACGACTTGATAGTGCTGAAAATGACAGATTTTGATGTGATACAGGGAATGGATTGGCTCTCGAAGTATATGGTTACGATTGACTTTGGCATGAAAATGATCAAGTTTGCGCCAGTATGAGCTGAAACATTCACATTAACAAGTGCAGATATATCCTTACCTCTTCCGATAATCTCTTGTATGAAGGCATGTAAATTACTACAGAAGGGGTGTCAAGGATATTTAGCATCTGTTCTAACAATTGACCTACCTGTTCGTGAGTTAAAAGATACAGATGTTGTTTGTGAATTTCCAGAGTTATTTCCCGATGATATAACAGGCTTACACCCAGATAGAGAGATCGAATTTGTGATTGATGTTATAGCAGGAACCCAACCGATCTCGAAAGCTCCTTATTGATTGGATCCTACATAGATGAAATAATTGAAAGAACGGTTGTAGGAGTTACTTGATAAAGGGTTTATTAGACCGAGCTTTTCACCGTGGGGTGCACCTGTTTTATTTGTGAAGAAGAAAGATGGTACCCTTCGTTTATGTATTGATTATAGAGAGTTGAACAAAGTGACAATCAAAAACAAATATCACATCCCTAGAATTGATGATTTGTTTGATCAATTATAAGGAGCTGCTATCTTCTTGAAAATTGATTTATGATCAAGCTATCATCAACTAAAAGTAAAATCAGATGATATCTCAAAGATTGCCTTCCGAACCAGGTATGGGCATTATGAATTTCTTGTAATTTAATTTGGACTAACGAATGCGCCAACTGCTTTTATGGATTTGATGAACAGAATTTTCAAGCAATTTTTAGACAAGTTCGTGTTTGTATTTATAGATGATATTTTCATCTACTCACGAACTCTCGAGGAGCATCGTAAACATCTGAAAGTAGTTCTGCGAAATTTGAAGGATAAACATTTATATGCCAAATGGAAGAAATGCAAATTTTGGCTTGAACAAGTAGCATTCTTGGGACATATCATCTCCAAATAAGGCGTTTCAGTTGATCCAAGCATGATTGAAGCTGTTAATAACTGGCCACGACCAACTACTATTGCTGAAGTACGTATTTTTCTTGGGTTGGCTGGTTATTACCATCGTTTTATAATAGGATTCTCAAAAATATCATTTTCCTTAACTGCTTTGACAAGAAAAGTTGTGAAATTTGTATGGAACGAAGCATGTGATCGCAGTTTCCAAGAGCTAAAGACTAAATTGACATCAGCACCAGTTCTTGAGATTCCAGAAGGACCGAGATGATTTGTAGTGTACAGTGATGCGTCAAAACATGGACTAGGAGTAGTCTTAATGTAGCATGGGAAAGTGATTGCTTATACATCAAGACAATTGAAGGAATATGAAAAGAACTATCCTACACATGATTTAGAATTGACAGTAGTGGTATTTGCGTTGAAAATATGGCGCTATCTGTATGGTGAGCGGTGTGAAATTTACACTGACCACAAGAGTTTGAAATATTTCTTCACGCAAAAAGAACTGAATATGCGACAACGACGTTGGTTGGAAATAGTGAAAGAATATGATTGTGTTATTGATTATCATCCAGGTAAAGCCAATGTTGTTGCAGATGCATTGAGTCAAAAATCCAGTTCTATTGCCGCAATTCAAGTACAAGAACAAATCTTATGGGATTTACTGAACTTGCAGATTGACATTATTTTAAAGAGAGCTACAATCCGGTTATCATCCTTCATGGTTTGACCAACACTTGCAGACAGAATCAAGGCCGATCAAAGTGCAGATAATAAATTACAACAACTGAGACAGCGAAATGAGGAAAAAGGAAATTTGAACTTTGAATTGAATGGAGAAAGAATGTGGACATATCGAGCTAGATTGTGTGTGCCAAAACAAGGAACGATAAGAATCGACATTCTGATAGATGTTCATGCTACATCCTATTCAATTCATCCAAAAGGCACGAAAATGTACAAAGATTTAAAACCATTATTTTGGTGGCCAGGTATGAAAAAATACATTGCTCAATTTGTTGCACAATGTCTAACTTGTCAACAGGTCAAGACTGAACATCAAAGACTAGTAAGACTCCTGAAACCATTACCCATTCCTGAGTGGAAATGGGAACATGTTACAATGGATTTCATTCTTGGTTTACCAAGAACACAAAGATGTTTCAATGCTATATGGGTTATTGTTGATCGGTTCACAAAATCAGCTCACTTTATTCCAGTGATGACCACCTACACGATGAATCAATATGTTGAAGAATACATCAACGAGATAGGGACGCTTCATAGCATCCCCTCGTCCATTGTATCTAATAGAGATCCCAAATTTACGTCTGCATTTTGGAAAAGTTTACATCATGCTATGGGAACTCGATTAGCATTTATTACATAATTCAACCCTCAATCTGATGGACAATCAGAACGAGTGAATCATATCTTAGAAGATATGTTGAGGGATTGTACTATTGACTTTTCAGGCAGTTGGGACAGTAAACTAACGTTGGTTGAGTTTACATATAACAATAGTTATCAGTCAAATATAGTAATGGCACCATATAAGGCATTATATGGTAGAAAATGTCGATCTCCAGTACATTGGGATGAATAGGAGAAAGAAAGTTATGAGGCCCTGAATTGGTGCAACAGACATCAGAATTGGTAACCAAGATCAGAGAAAGAATGCACACTGTCCAGAGCCAACAGAAAAATTATGCTAATGTGTGATGTCGTCCATTGTAATTTCATGTTGGTGACCATGTATTTGTAAAAATATTTCCATTGAAGGGCATTTTGCATTTTGGTAAGAAAGAAAAATTAAGTCCAAGATATATCGGTCCTTTTGAAATCTTGGACAAAATAGGAGACAGAGCCTATCGAGTTGCTTTACCACCGAATTTGTCAAATGTTCACAACGTTTTTCACGTTTCCTAAGTATTTTACCATTCCATATCATGTTCTTCATTATGAACCATGCATCGAATCTTTCGTATGAAGAAAGGCCGGTCCAAATCCTCTATAGGAAATCCAAAGTGTTACGAGGCAAGGAGATACCTTTAGTGAAACTATTATGGCACAATCATGCAATTGAAGAAAGCAACTTGGGAGCAAGAAGACGAAATCCAACAGAGATATCCTGAATTATATGTTACGTCAAATTTTGAGGACGAAATTCTTTGAATGACGGGAGAATTGTAATGCCCGGTTACTCGTACAAATGATTAATAATGTGTTTAGGTCATTTATTATGTTGTTAGTTGGTTCATTATGTTTCACGTGTTGATTTAGGTATCGATAGTGAGATTGAATATGATTTATATATTGTCCATGGTGTATTGATAATGAATATATGTCTAAATAGTGATAGTAAGATGTGCAGGTAAAATAGTGTAATGAAAGTTGGTATGAAACTGCAGGAAATGAGATGAAAATATGATAGTTCTTATGGGTTTTGGCATAATTATTTGGATATTAATCCAACCTGTGTGAGGTTACAACCATTAGAAAGCTAAGATATAAGGCTACAACATTCGTGTTTTGGGTTTTGTCCAAATCATTGTGTAAGACAAGTCAAAAGTGCCCCAAAGTGTGTCGTGTGTATCGTCATTCCTACAATGACACATTTTGGTAGATTGAGAATAAATTTTTACTCAGACCTCCAAATGGCATAAAACCAATTGAATATGCAAGCCAGACATAGGGCTACAACTTTTATGTTTACCACCTTTTCAGATTATGAAGGGAAGAGACATTTCCGGCTCGACCTTTGATGAAACTATGCGCAGAGGCATAATGTTTAGCACCCGAGCAGTAAGATCTAACTGACCAAGCGCCGGTGCAAGACATTTTGAATGTTTGGACAGAGTGTTCCGCGCCCGAGCGGTAATGTATTACCGCTCGAGCGCAGAGAAGTGTATTAAAGGATAAACTTTGAATTTTCTAGACAGCTACATCATTTACTCTTCTTCTTTAGCAGCAAGAACTCGAAAGAAAATCAATAAATGTTTCTCCAAAAGCTCCTTTCTTCTTCTTCTTCCTCATTTTGAAGCTAGACTTGCGTTCTCCGTCACAAGAACATCCTAGGGGTGTAAGTTTTCATCTCTTTTGATTGTTATACATGTAGAGGACAATAAAGGAGTGACTTTCACCTAATATAGACATATTGATTGGTTTATTAATGGATTGACAGCATAGAAGCGAGAAACATCGTCTCAACCCAGTATTTGTATGCTTGGACTATAAGTTGGCATGTTCTTGAAGTAATACATGGGTAATATTATGTATTTCAAATGCTTCCCATTTATTATTGTTATATGTACATTTTTAGTATGTTTATTTATGAAAACATAGCACCATATTCCATTGTTATGTATTAAATATGAAAGACATTCATGAATATTAAAGATGTGAGCTATGTCATGAACATGAACATGAAAGAAAAGGAAAAGGACTGATTTTTATATGATATATGAGCTTGTTTACATCATGGGTGGTTTTAAGTCCACCAAACCTATTGGCAAATATATGTTCATGGGGCGTGGGGTTGTCAAAGGTGCTCCTTGACGTCCAACACAGTAGTAGCTATATAATAAAGAATCACAGTAGTACATGTCAACTAATGAGGCTCAAGTACAATAATGAACATGAATATATGCTATGGTATCACATGATTTAAAGATTCATTGTTGATCACGACTTGATATGTATGTTTCTTCTACGCGTATTGATACAGATAAGTGCCAAATAATTGAGTTTTATAAACTTACGTAGCTTATGTATTACAAGATCAAGTAATGAAGATACATATGATGACAGTTCGCCAATGGATACTCGTGATGTGCCTTACCTCGACAAGAACATGAACATCTTATTGTATAGCTTCCGCATATGTATTATGATAAAGTTTATGTCATGGTTTGAAACGACGTTTATGATTATATATATGACGATACGGTGTATGTTTGTATATTAAAATATGATTATATATATTTGCATCGATGTTGTTGCTTGAGTTTTGGCTTTTACAAAATGTGGAGACATCATGCAAAATTTTTTATAAACCGTCAAATTGATACTCTTATTTGACTTACTTCATAATAAAGGATATCTTCAAACCGTATTTTGATTATGAGTATAAGTATCATTAATCGTGTCAAGTATAGAGAAATGTGTTGCATCAAGGCAACCAGTTATTGGTATATTCAGTTCTATTATGTATAAAATGATTAATATGTGATGCTATTTAAAATTTTCTATTGTAGTAGCAATTTCCCTTATACATGTTGGTGTGCTTAAATATGTGATACAAGAGACGCATATTTGATTAAATAAACATCTTGTTTATCCAGTTATTTTCTATGTGTTAGAACCACTATCTCGAGATTTGTTGCCTAAACTGCTTGAATGTTGAATGATGCTAAAACTTCTTTTCAAAATCGCGTGAATGACTATATTTTTAAGGGATAGTTTTGAATTCAGTTCTTGAGAGAGATCTTTTCTTTAAAAAGTGTTTTTATATATGCTATCACTAGAACTGAAAAATGTTTTGAATTTTTAATTCAGTTCTTGAGATGGTGTTTTTAATTGTTTTTAAACATATTATCCCTCGAACTGAAAATTTATTTTTATTCGCTTATATGTTTTCTAACGTTTTTTAATCTCACAAAGGGGGAGAATTATTAAATGTTTAAGTTTTTATTTGTTCAAGTTTTGTGATCATCAAAATCAAGATTGCGAACATGAAATATTCCAACAGAATGTATATATGCAAAGCTACTTCCTAAGATTGAAAAATATCTCACAATTTAATGCTTTTGTGAAAATGTCCATCAATTGGTTATTAGTTCCAACAAATTCCATGCGGATTAAATCATTGTTCACTAAATCTCAAATAAAGTGATATATAATGTTAATGTGTTTAGTTCGAGAATATTGTACTAGTTTTTTTTTTAGATTTCAATCACGATTGAATGATCATAGTAAACAATATGAGTCTCACTCTTAAAACCAGAGTCTTCTACCATTTGATTTATACATAGAAAATGGGAGCAACAACTTTCAACTGCCACATATTCTGATTAGCAATTGAGAGTGAGACACAATTTTGTTTCCTTCTATGCCATGAAACTAAATTATTTTCAAGGTAGAAGTAACCTATCGTAGTGCTCTTTCTGTCATCTAAATCTCCATGGCAACCAGCATCAGAAAATCCCATTATGTTGGTATTGGTCTCTCGAGAGTACCACGATCCTAAATCTATGGTTCCTGCTATGTATCCTAGGATACATTTAAGTGCCTTTAAGTGCGAGATAATAGGATTTTCTTGGTACCAAAAACACAAACAAACACTATACAGTATATCGGGAAAACTTGTAGTCAAATACAAAAGGCTACCAATGATGTTGCGGTAGAGGGTGTTGTAAAAGCCTTCAGCAACATCATCCTTCCACAATTTTTCACTTGAGCCTATAGGTGTTTTCATGTGTTTAATATTTTCATTTGCAAATTTCTTATCCAAATTATTATCATATTTGCTTTGACAAAGAAAAATACTATAATGCTTTTGTTTAATTTTCAATCCAAGAAAAAAACTTAGCTCACATACCATGCTCATTTCAAAAGTATATGATATGCATTCAAAAAAATCATATGCATGCTTTTGAGAAGAAGTTGCAAAAATAATGTTATCCACGTAAATTGGCATATAAGTATTTCACCTTTTAACTTTTGAATAAAGAGGTTTTATCTACCTCACCTCGTTTGAAGTCAATTTCAAGTAAATACTCGGTTAATCCATTTTACTATACACATGGTACTTGCTTCAAATCATAGAGAGAGTTCTTTAACTTGTAAACATGATCTAAGTGACGTGAATCTTAGAATCATTTAGGATGTCTAACATATGCTTCGTCACTCGAATTTCATTCAAAAAAGAACTTTAACATCCATTTGGTAAATTTTAATCATCACATGACATGCAATAGCTAGCAATAGTCGGCCTGACTCAATATGGAAAGGTCTCATAAAATTCAACCCCCTCTAATTCTATATACCCTTGAGCAATCAACCTTACTTTGTTCAAAACAATGTTTCCTGACTTATCGTTCTTATTTTTAAAAATCCATTTTGTACCAATTATGTTGTCATGGTCAGGAGGTGGACTTAAGTACCACATCATTTTGGACAAACTTTTCAATCTTATCATGCATTGAATTGGTCCAAAATTCATCTTTCATTTATCAACATTTTTTGGTTCAAATTAGGGATAAAACAGGAAATCTATAACATGTGAGTACATGAAAATCATGCATACTAACTCAACCATCATGTGATAGCCAACCTTTTTTTTTTCTTTCGGGTGTGCATGTCTCCACGCACATTTCCTATAATTTGTGACGGTGGATGGTTTTTTACTTGTAATATTCTTTACATCATTGATTACACCATGATCATCATCACTTTATTGTTCAACCTAATATTCAATCACTGTTGGATCTCGTATTGTGTTGGGTGTTACAACATCCGAGGAAACACCTGAATTTTCCAATGATATGGAAATTTTCAACAAATCATCTACATCATCTTCATCTATTTTTCTTTTGACATGTGCAAAATCATCAAACAACATTAATGCATTTCATAATGTTCCTAGTTCTTGGATTAAACATACAATAAACACGACTATTTGTAGCATATTCAAGAAACAAACACTTCTCACTTGTTAGAATCAAATTTAGTTATGTGGTATCCAACATTTAAAACATAGCATATGCGATCAAAGGCATTAAAGTATTTAAGATTTGACTTCTAACCCATGATTATCTCACAGGATGTCATTGTGAAACCATTCCTCAAATATACATGGTTTGATATATGGCATGTCATGTTCAGGGTTTCAGCCCAAAAAGGCTTTGTGATATTCTTTGAGCTCAGCATCACCCTAACCATTTCTTGTAAGGTATGATTATTTTGTTATGGAATTCCATTCTATTGGGGAGTCTTCAGTGCAGAGAACTCATAATGTATACATTTCTTGTCACATAATGATGAAAATAAAGAGTTATCAAACTCCTTATCATGGTCTGGTCCGATTCTCCCTACCTTCAAGTTATGTAGGTTAGTAATCTTTGCAAGTAGACTTTTAAACGCAATGAACATGTCTGATTTTTCTCTAAGAAAGCTTCTCCATGTGAATCTTGAAAAATCATTGACACAAACGAAATAATACTTCTTATTTCCATAGTTCTCCACTTACATTGTAACCATAAGTTCCACATGAAGTAGTTCAAGGCAAAGTTCTGTGTCAAAATGTTGTAACACGGGCTGTGACACCCAAGTTTTCTTACTTTTTTGACAAGATCCACTTACATATGGTACTCCTGAGGATAAATTGGACATACCACGTACAACATCATAATTTCTTAGGTTCTTTAATGTCTCGAAATTTGCATGCTCCAACTTCTGATATCATAAAACAAGTTCACTTACTTTTGTACGTTCACATGTAAATTTTGCTTCTAATTGATAGCAATTATCTTTAGATCTTGTACCTGACATGACACACGTGTTAGCCTTGTCAAAAACTTCACATGAATTTTTATAAAATTTAACATGCAAGTCATCATCACATAATTTATTAATTCTTATCAAGTTTGAGTTTATTCTCTCGACATGTAGCACATTGTGAAGCTTGGGCAGCCCTTCAGCATTTAGTGTACATTTTCCAACCACCCTTCTTTTTGTTTCACCTCCATAGGTCAGTCTACCACTCTTTTGTTTAACATGGTCCGTGAAATGTTTTCTTGAACCTGTCATGTGGCGTGAGCTTCCACTATCAAAGTATCAGTGACCTACAATGTTAGTTTTTAATGATGTATAAACAACATGACAATGCATTTTTACTTTTGGTACCCAAATTTCTTTCATGGTAATTCGTTTGTTTGAGGTGTTGCGGTAGGTGTTGTGCAATACTTTGGGAAACATCCAACTGGCTTTCACATGCATGTAGTATTCCCTAATCTTAAAATAGTAGGGCTTGATATGATCAGGATTGTAACAGATGTAACGTCTGCTATTTTAAAAATGCGGAAATATTTTTTTTATAAAGCTCACATTTTGAAAATAAGCATTTGAATGATTTGCATGCATGCAGTCCTACTGAAAATATCATTTAAAAAATAGTCGTACATAATTACCAATAAAATATCACGCAAAATAAGCGAGTAAAAATCCTAACATCCAACAGTGAAACAGCGCATAAAAATACTCATATCCTCTCAATATCATAAAATCATAAATGTGCGGAAAAACATGAGGTCATCGGGTCGTGTCGCCCACCGGGTCTGCCTACTCATAGTTCAGAACCTCCAGTCCCCTCGATATCGAACTCACCTGCATCACACACTCCTAGTGAGTCTAAAGACTCAAAACGCCTGTACCAGAAATAACAAGTACATATAAATGGCACACAGCAGTGAAAAATACCACACTAAACATACCTTTCATGAACTTTAAAAAAGTAACATAAACCCGTCGTGTAAAAATCATGACGTGTCAAAACAGCTCATCGTTAATCATCATTCATCATTCATCATTCATCATTTCCTTTGTCGAATTCAGTTCATTAGAAGTGACTATCATACATCATCATTTACGATGGACCAATCATACATAGAACCGCGGTACCCGGCGGCTGTCGAACATCAGTGACATGATTACTCATCCACTGTGCCTAGTCCTCATCATCATCATTTACATATACGTCTTATGCATTTACATATATTTCGATAGCCACAACTAATTATCTTCATTCATAATATCATCATTTTCATCAGTTATAAAAATCATGCACATATGCAATTTTCCTTAAAGCCAAGCATGCAACGTATATTTTCATAAAATCTTAAAAATTGTGATCATGATGCATAAACATTTAAAATATGGTAAATTTGTGCTCAGGGCGCTGCCAGAACCAAAATCTCACCCCGGGTGCTAAATGACCATTTTGCCCCTAAAAACCCAAAATTTACAGTTTACCCCTGGACCTCTAAAATTGACCCGAAGCTTACCAAACTCCTTAAAATTTACAAAAACATATTTAAAAGAATTCTTAGACGTAAACTCAAGCTCAATACCAAACTTAACCGATTCATTTTAAAACTATGACTGGGGTACCGGTTTTAACCCGAATCGACTCGAAACATACATAAAATTTTCCAAACTTATACCATGCATAAAACACGCCCTATCAGCCCCAAAACTCCATGTTTCAGCCCTCAAAGACTCGCGAATACAGCCTCAGTAGCTGCTGGAAGCTCCCCTTCGAACCTTAAGTCCAACACTTTACCTAATTACGCTCCTGGCCTTCAACCAGCAGATCTAGCCACGAACTGACCTCCCCTTGACCACCCTAGGACCTTGATGGACCCACTAGACTCAAGGCCCTAGCTTCATGCAGGCAGCAACCTGCTGAGAGCCGAGAAACAACACAAATTATCACCAACGTCCTAGCCCCTCGCACTTGCACTCGATCGAACAGCCTTGAGGATGGTTCCGATAGCGGTCAAGCCTCTAAAACGTGTCTCAGACCTAGCAGAGGCTGTTCCAAGGATTGGTTCAGCCCTTGCACCACCGGCTCGGCCTCTCAACTGATCCTTACCAAAAACGTGACCCTAAGCCACCAAACCCTCGGCCCTTCACACCACCAAGAATAGATCGCGACTCCAGCAATAATGACATTACTAGACCCCCTTCACACAGCCCCTTATCAACAAGAATATGGCAGCACTTTGCACAACATAAGAAGAACGTTAGATGCCTTCAAAAAAAGCGTGAACATGCAACCAAAAAGAATTAAATTTCATGCCAAACCTTCAACAAAACGTGCACCCATGCTAGATCGGGAGATTTCCATGCACTACACACAATTTTACATAATAATGGTGTGAATGATACAAAAATGAGAATACATGCGCCTTGATTATTTCTACGCAAGACGACAAAGAAGCGAGAGTCAGGGAAGCGCCGAAGAATTTTTTATTTGCAAGAAAAAGCTATGGCTGAAGCTTTCTTATTGAGGGTTTGCTGAAAACTGAGAGAACTGATAGGGGTAGGGTGTCGGCTGTTGGTAAGAGTTAAGGTTTAGGTTTAAGGCTAATTAAATAGATAAACTTTTAGCTAATGGGCCTTAACTCAAATTTAAAAGAGATTAAAAGATTTTTGAGTCCAACAAGTTAAAAATAAGCCCATCAAATCCAAACACACTCCCAAAAAATATTTCGTTTTGATAAGTTTTTGAAAATAATACTTGAACCCTCAAAAAGTCCCCTGATTCAATAAAATTTGTGTACCGCTGAAAATATGCTCTGGTGAGTAAAAATAACCATCAAACCCCATTTCTTGAAAAATATCTTTAAAACATCTTGTATTAATTACCAAAAATTAATCATGTAATAAAAATAATTTTCTTGATAATTCACCGGCATCCGTTTCTCGTTCGAGCGCGAAATGCAACTTTTAAAATTTCATGAAATAAATTCTATCATGCAATAATTATGCAGAAAAATCATAGATTGCATGCATTTGGTTTACGTGAATTAAATTCCTAGACCTCACAACAGTAGTGACACAAAAAATGATATTTCTTTTGCTTCGGCTTTTGAGCAGTAGCTTGCTTCTTTGATGGACAATTCTTAGCCATAAGAGCAAATGAAGGTGCTTTTGATGTGTCATTACTTTCTTTCACAAATATAGTTGATTTGGATGATTCATCAACTTCAAACACACTGTTGTCAAAATCTATCCTTGCCTTGTTATTCTTTCCACCATCAGTTTTAAAACATGGTTGGTTGTGCTTGTGTGAGAATTAGTAAGCGTTTGAGTTTCTGTTTCAAGTTCGCCCTTGATCTTGTACAATTGCAAATCCTTATTGCTTAGGATTATTTTAAATTTGGTCACAACACCCTTTAGCTTGGTATATTTTTTGGGAGAATGATGTTCATTTTATTTCTCTTGATCCAATCATCGTACAAATCTTCATATAATTTTTGTACACTCCCCAGAGTGACTTCCTCCTCATCTTCCTCAAGATTTTCTTGACTACTTGAATCCCTAGCAGTTGTAGCATTAAGGCATATAGATTTTGGATAGATGTTCCAATCAGGTGTTGCAACACCTGAGGCAACACCTAATGTAGTAACCTTTAACCAGTGTCTTTCTTCCAAAGATAAAGTCAAGGAAGTGTGATTTTCTCCTTCATTGGATTCTTTTTCTTCATCAAATTCTTCATCACTCAAGAAGACATCCAGTCCTTTATTTTTTCTAAGTCAATTCCCCCATTTATTTGCATAATTTCTAAACCCCGCGCACTCTTTACATTGCACAGAAATTTTTCAGGAGTAGTGTGACTTGAAAACATAGATATTCTAGTTTTTTCTCTAATTTTTTTATGATAATTTCCAAATTTGTTCGTGATTAATGAGATAGAGTCTTCACATAGGTCCAACTCATTTACTTCCTATGTTAATTGAAGAAGATCGTTGAAGGAATCATTCGACACTTAGAAATAAATTGTCTTAGATCTGTCCTTTTTATAAGTTTATGTTCATCTCGAAAGTATGAAGAGAACTAACCAAGTCTTCCAGAGCGAGTTGAGATGAGCCTCGTCCTTCATCAATTGAACAAATCTTGATATTGAAGCTTTCAGGAAGTAAATGTAGGACGTTGCTAATAAATTTTTCGTTTGAAATTGGATCACCAAGGATGAATGCTTTATTGGATATCTCTATCACGCGACGATCATATTTTGTGATTGTTTTAGTATCTTCCATTCTCAAACTTTCAAATTTTGATGCTAGGATTCTCAACTTTGTCCTTTGCACACTTTTAGATCTTTCACAATGTTTCTGAAGTATTTCTCATTCATCTTTAACAGAAACATAGTTAGTAATCAAACTGAACATGTTTAGATCAACTGATGTGAAGATGTTGTTTAAAGCCTTTGAATTGTGGTTCGAAACTTGGATTTCATCAGTTGTCCATTCACTTTCTGGTTTTGACAGACTGTCAACATCTTCATCTATTCTTTTGGTTGGAATCCAACCACTGACAACTCGTTGTCATGTTCTCTCATCTATGGACTTAATATATATTTTGATAGAGCTTCCATAGACTGTAGTTTGATTCATCCAATACAGGTGGTTGTTGTACAACATTTGTAAGTGAAGTGTCCGTTAATTTGTACATGTTAAACAAAAATAATAAAATTCTCACTTATTAAAGTCAAGTGGGATGTTGTAACATCTTCTGACGACATGCAACAGAATATAACTTAATTAAAATAACTCAAAAATAATAATACACAAGTATAAATACTTGCGCGATGCCTCGAAGGAAAATAATCAATAGACAACGTAAAGTCTGCTTACAAAACCAATACTGGTTATTCAAATGAAAAACTAATTTCCTCAACAAGTTGAGAAAAAAAATTGCATCCCAACACTAATAACCAGACTTAAAATGAAACCAAGGAATGAAAAACAATGTGTCGGAAACGGAAGCGACAAAATGAAATCTTCAATCAATACTTTCACAAGTATTGTCTTCAGATGTCTCCAACACTCAACGACAACACAATATAAACAGCTACGGTCGCCTTTTGAACAATCTTCAAACTTCCGATTACTATACTTGATCTGGGATTTTTTGTTTTTGTTTTCTCCGTCTATGTTTGTAGCAATCCTTCGCATGTATATAGAAAGATGTTTAACCTAGGGTCCTAAAAAATATTGAAAGAAATCTTTTAGTAAGAAAACAATTATTTTAACATAAGAAAACAACTCTTTTAATTAATCAATTCCTAGAAAGGCAAAATTCATAAATAAAATCTTATCCATTCGGAAATATAATATTAAGAAATTTATGTCTTGCAAGGCAAGACACGCGTTTCCTTTCAAGAAATTTATCAAATAGATGTGGGACTACTAACACACCCCCTAACGCCCAATAATGAACATATAGAGCGTGAATTTTACAAGTAACCCAAATATAGGCAGAGTGGGTGGCCTAACTATGGGCAGTCCAACACATAACAGTGAAACATGTGCTCTGATTTCAGGTTAAGTTTGTACTTGGATCTAACTCAATAACAAACTCTAGCTCAAGGGGAGAATATTTTTGTAATATCCAAGCCTGGTGAACGGTACGGTTTAAGATTTCGTATGTTTATAGACTATTTGGTCAATTTTAAGTATAGTTTTGATGTTGTGATTTATGGTTTATAGTATTTTTGGTTATAAGTGATGTGTAGTTTTATTGTAGCGTCGTTACGATTTCATTCATGGTAATTTGTATGTTGAGCCAATTGGTATGAGACCAATTGAAGTGGTTAGATAAGACATAGAGGTGCAACTTTCTTCTTGGGAGTGTTGCCAGATTGTGAAGTATAATGTTGGCTTCAGGTGGCACCGCACCCGCGCCAGGTAAAGCACCGCACCTGCGGTGGTTAGACAGAAGCAAGACCGCACCCGCGCAAGAGAAGAGACCGCACCCGCGGTCGTCGTTTTCAGATTCCGCGGTCCAAGGCTTGGCGCACCCGCGGTCGATGAACAGTGAAGTCGTGTTTTGGTGTTTTAAGTGATTAAATACATGAGATTGCTCACTTTTCCCTCATTTCTATCCATTTCTTGATTTTTCAGCTCAAGGAATAGCTAGGGTTCTCAATTCCATCTTTTGATCCTTTGATTCTAGCATCTAGTTGGGTTTTTGAAGTGAGAGCAAGGTCTTTTTTGGGTTCAAGGAGCTAAGGTAATCTTGTGGGTTTAGTTATTCTTGGATTATGGTGTTGGGGGAATTATGGAATGTGTGTTTGTGTTGATTTTATGGGTCTTAAGGTATGGTTGTTTGATTATTAAGTTGTTTATGGTGCAATACATGGTTTATTGTTGTAGGTTTTGTATCAAGAGATTAGATTCAAGCTTTCTATTGGTTGTAAGTGGAATTCATACCTTGTGCTCACATGAAAGTATATGTATTGTATTTCAATGGTTTTAATATGATATTCCCTTCCATTTGATTCATGTTATGTATTGATACACTTTGTGGTATATTACGGCATTTTTATGTCTCAATTATGTCAAAGGGATTGCAAAAGAGAAGAGTCTTCAAAGTGTTTGATTTAATTTCCAAGAGAGAGTTCAAATGATTTATTGGATTGATAAATAGATAGTCAGAGATTGCATGCAATTAGTTGATCAACGACCATAGGCTTATATCCCTACAGAGTAATCGATTTATATCAATGGGATATAGGTACAGAGACATAGATACTATTTAGATATCAATCCAACAGAGAAAAGAGAAATACCATCGTTATTGTTTTGTTATTCTATGTTATTCATGTTCCAAGAGTTAGATGATATTTAATGATTTCAAAGCTATGTTTTACAGAGTATGATATTTATGGATTGTTATGTAAGAGTTCCACTTGCTGAGTTTTATACTCATTTCAGTTATTTCATGTGATGCAGATAAGAGTGACGGGCCAGGACGTTGATTGGAGCCGAGGTCATATGCATAGAAGATGGAAGGAAGAAAGACTATTTTGTTAGCATTCTTGGACATGATCAAAATGATATTTTGTATTTTGTTGCAACACTTATTTGATCATGTATATACTTTTGATTGTATATATTGAAGATGTATTTAAGTCAAGAAAATTTTTAAATCCTTCCTCCCTTCAAGTAAATTTTAGAAAAATTCCGCTGTTATTTTATAAAATCAGTCGAGGGCGTAACAATTTCCTAACTCCATATATCCAACTCCTATGGACTTTATCCAATCGATATTGTAGGACCGAGTGCTTACCGCTTTACCAAAAGCTATAGCTAGTAGTAATAGTGCAATTCAAATCTTTTAAACCGCACAACAGTTCAAGCACCACGGATCGATCGCTCTACCAAGCAGGGACAATTATTGCACCCAACAATCTCCCTCCCAATAATTGCACTCCTTGCAATCAATGGGAATCGAACCCGTGACCTTGGCTCTGATACCAATTGTAGGACCGAGTGCTTACCGTTTTACCAAAAGCTATAGCTAGTAGTAATAGTGCAACTCAAATCTTTTAAACCGCACAACAGTTCAAGCACTACGGTTCGATCGCTCTACCAAGCAAGAACAATTATTTCACCCAACAGATATGATGTCAACTAACAAATTGTTAATGCAATTTTTTAACCCAAATATTGAAAACAAACCAACTATAAAGGCTTGCAGAATATCAGAAGGCCCAATGAACAAGCCCATAGAATGTCAGTTGAAGACCATGATGGGGGAGTTGGTCCATGATCCACGTTGAACGATCGTGGAAAATGATCAAACCGTTCAGTGGGGTGGAACAAAAAACTGAGAGGAAGAATCAAAAAGAGGCCCCGACAAAAATCCAACAAAGCTACAGCAAAACTTCTGCAGAATTCTATCATAAATTTTTCGCTTATTTCCCATTTTCCAAGCAGTATTTTTTCTGATTCCTTCAACTTTATTGTAGAATGTTGATCAAAATTCATAACAGCATATTTAAGTTTGATGTTGTCCATGGATTCTATCCGTAATTCCTTTATTTTCCTCAGTTTATACGTTTAGCTTTGAAGCCATATCGAAGGAACTATAACTAACGGTCGAATCGAGACTCGCAACGCTTGAAAAAGAAGTCATATCGTTCACATTTGGCACGAACACGTGCCTGGCACGCCCACAAATTTTCGTGAGAAACAAATTGGCACGCCCAATAGGACACAATGCCTCCAAAGCGTACTGAGAAGAGTGCAGGAATTCCTCCATCACCGGGGAAAGGTCATCGCTCACAAGAAGAGTTTCAGGAAACTGATGCAGATGGAAGAACGGTTGAAAGGCTAGCTAGTACACCAGTTCGAGGAAGAGACTATGAATGAAGGAATTGCTATTTCTGGTGGTGATGGACCTTCACTGAACTTTTATGTTGGCCATGGAGAAAAACATCCGCAGTGATCTCAGAGAAATGACCCAAACTTTCGCTACTGTTATAATGGAATTTGTGGCAAAAGTGAAGGAATGGAGGAAGTTTGCAAAAAGGGAGGCTGTTACACCAAAAAATGATAAACTTCAAGAAAATGATGTTAAATTGCTGAAATATCAAGGCCAAGGATCAGGGGTTTCTCAAGCAGGTGAAAATCGCCGCATGGGGGAACGATTACTGAATCTGCCAGAGAAGGAAGTAAACAAATGGCTGGTAATATTTTTTGTAACATCTCCTAACATACATCCAGGGATGTATGGTGATGGGGGAATGCGTGGATGTTCAGTGCCAGGCTCAGGAAATAACACTCGGGGGGCATTCTATTCTCATCACCAGTTACGACAAACTCCAGTGTTGGATTTTGAGATGGTATGTGATTTTATTCAAGAGTTGTATGGCCCAGGAGTGAGGCCAATCAACCGACCAGAATTCCATAAACCGTATCCTAATGTTGTGGATCGTGACAACCCTTATCCAAGAGGATACCGCATTCCAGACTTCATGTTATATTCCGTGGAAGATAATCAATCTAGCGTGGAACATGTGGCCAGGTTTACAATTCAGTGTGGGGAGTTAGCAAATTTGGAGAACTTTTCTAATTACAAGCTACGTTTGTTCCCCAATTCCCTGACCAGCACTGCCTTCACGTGGTATGCAACGCTACCTCAGAACTCTATTAAGACCTCGCATGATATGGAACGTCAGTTCCATACACAATTCTTCATAACAATGCCTGAGATCAGTATAGCGGAATTGTAAAGGGTGGTCCAAAAACCGGGGGAATCTGCTAATGATTTCATTTGTAATTTCAAGAAGGTTAGAAGCAGATGCCGAGTTTTCCTCCCCAAATAAGAATATGTGAAGATGGCACAACGAGTACTCGATTTTGAGCTTAGAATGAAATTCCAAGGGATGGAATTCCGCGATTTTTATGAACTTGCTGCCAAAGTATCAGAATATGAGGAATTGTTACGAGAGGAGAGTCATAAAAGAAAGTTTACAGTGGGCTCTTATTTACAGGAAGTTTCATTGGCTGAAGTAGCAAATTCCGGATCACGTATTGTCCATTTCTTGAAACGCAAAAGTGAAGAACTTTTCAAGAAAAACATTCCTCCAGTGCAAACACCCTATACTTTTGATGCATCAAAGACGGAGGAAATTTTCGATCACCTAGTGAAGGAAAAGTTTATAGCATTCCCCTCAGATCACAAGCTACCCACTAGGGAGGAGTTCAAAGGAAGAGATTAATGTAAGTATCACAATTCCTTCAACCATAATACTAATGCTTGTTGGGCTTTCAAGAATGTCTTGCAGGAAAGAATCAACAAGGGGATCCTGAAATTTCCTGAGAAAAAGAAAGCAATGATAGTGGATGAAGATCATTTTCTCCCAGTAGCTAATGTGAACATGAGCAGTACTGACTTGCGCTTCTTGATCAATGAGAGGAGGAGTGGAAACAGAGACATGTCCATTAGGCCAGGAATTACTATAAAGAAGTGTTGGGTGCCTCGGAAAATGATGTTTGAGGCTAAGGATAAGAAAACAGAAAATTTTCGTGGAAAAGACCGCTATTACAGTGGGGATGATATGTATTATAGTGGGAGGAATATAAGGTATGGTAGGGAATATATGGCCAAAAGGCCAGAGAACCAGTACCTCAGAAGGAGCTCACTTTCTGGGTTGGTGAATGGCCAGAGAAGAAGTGACCCACAGTTGGTCCAGAAGATAATCATGAGGCCAGAACCTCTAGGCTCTGATAGAAAATATGAAAGTAAACCTCGTTTTGTTGTTCCTCCCAGATCAACTCCCGACGGTGTATGGAAGCGGGTAGAGCATCCAAAGTTCCCAAAGCCTATTTCCAGGACCCAAAAACGACGTTTGTTGAGGGAAAAAGCTGCTGAGCGCAGGTCTAGAATGGATGAGTATTTCAAAGAAAAGAAAAATTTGGGAAGAAGGCTACTGAAGATAATGAGGAAGAAGATGATGACTTGTTATCAGAGGAAGATAGTGAACCAATCAAAAGGGCTACTATCAAAGTGGTAAATATTCTGGTTTCGTTTGAGTGTGCCACTGGCTTGTTAATGTTGCCAGAGGAATTCAAGCGCAAAAGGATGTGTGAATATGATGTATTCGCTGGAAATCAAAGTGGTACAGAATCCATTCACGCTGATATTTTGAATGAAAGCGTCGGTGTTCTTATCGATGAAGAGAAAAGAGTGTTAATGAAACGTCCCACCAACGAAATGACAAAACATATCAAACCACTCTACATTGTAGCGCACGTGAATGGAAAGCCTTTGTCTAGAGTGATAGATAATGGCTTTGTTTTGAATATTCTACCCTACAGAATCCTTCAAAAGTTGGGAAAGAATGTGGAAGACTTGATTCCTACTGAATTCTCTGTGGCGTCTCTCACCTGAGACTCCACAAATACTTAGGGAGTGTTGCCAGCGAATGTTACTGAAGGGTCTCGATCCTCGCTGTCAGCCTTTTTTGTTGTCAATTTCAGTGTTAGCTTCCATGCTTTGTTAGGAAGAGATTGGATTCACACCAATCATTGTGTACCATCATCCATGCACCAGTTATTGTTGATGTGGAAAGGGGATGAGGTGGAAGCGGTATAGGCTGATTCGCAGACGTATCAGTCTAATTCCAATGCAGTAGAGGCTAGGTATTATGATGGAGCCTTTGGTCCCATCAAAATTCGTGACTACAAGGTAAATGGACAGCAAGGGGCAGTTTACATGGATAATAAAAAAGTGAGAGATGCAGTTGAAAAAATTCTCAAACCCACAACCATGGTCTCTCCTAGACCTATGGTCCGACCTATTATCGAAGAGGTCGATGATTAAGTTCACCAAAGAAGAGATGGAAGTGGCTGCAACTTCCGAATGGAAAGCCACATTGCAGCATCTGGTGAATAAAGTACAATCTCAGGAATTGTGGGACATTGACGGAACTGAAATAATATTCGAAGATGAGTATGATAATACTGTAGAAACAGAATTGAAGTTGGAGAACATAGTCTTAGCTCCGGCTCAGATGGAAGATCGACAGCCAGAAACTCATGATCCTTTGAAAGAGGTGAATCTAGGGACTGTGGAATGCCCCTAGCCGACATATATCAGTGACTTGTCAGAGGAAGAGGTGAAGGGAGAAATTGTAAAACTCCTCATAGAATTCAAAGATTATTTCACGTGGAAATATGAAGATATGCCAGGTTTAGACTGTAAATTGGTGGAACATCGGCTACAAATTAAAGATGGTTTCAAACCATACTAACATCCGGCTAGGAGAATGTCAAAGGAAATTGAAGCAAGAATAAAAGAAAAAACTAAAAAATTGCTCAAAGCAAAATTCATCCGTCCAGTAAGATACACGGAGTGGCTGGCAAACACAGTCCCTGTTATGAAAAGGAATGGGAAGCTTCGAGTTTGCATAGATTTCAGGGATTTAAATTGTGCCACCCCGAAAGATGTTTATGTTATGCCAGTAGCTGATAATTGATGCAATGGCAAGAAACGACTTGATGTCATTAATGGACGGATTTTCCGGATACAACCAAATAAAAATAGCAGAGGAGGATGTATCCAAGACAACTTTTTAGATGCCCTGGGGCGATCGGCACGTTCGAATGGCTTGTTATGCCATTTGGAGTAAAAAACGCGGGAGCAACTTACCAAATGGCCATGAATACCATTTTCCACGATATGATCGGTCAGTGCTTGGAAGTATATATTGATGACATTGTTGTTAAATAAAAAAAGCATCAGATCACCTTGGCCACCTCAGGAAGAGTTTTATAAGGATGAGGCAACATAACCTGAAGCTGAATCCTTTGAAATGTGCTTTCGGTGTACACGCTGGGAATTTTATTGGCTTTTTGGTTCACCAGCGGGGAGTAGAGGTGGAGAAAAATAAGGCTAAAGATATCATGTCAGCAATGCCACCGAAGAATAAGAAGGAGCTGCAAAGATTCCTTGGTCAGGTAAATTATTTAAGAAGATTCATTTCGAATTTGGCAGGTAAAACTCGAGAATTTTCTTTATTATTAAAGTTGAAAGAGTCTGAAGAATTTAAGTGGGAAAAGTGTCACCAAGGAGCTTTCGATAAAATAAAAGAATATTTGTCTAAACCTCCTGTTTTTTATGCCCCCGAGGCGTGGTTTTCCCCTCAAACTATATATATCAGCCGCTCAAGATTCTATTGGATGTCTTTTGGTACAAAACAACCAAGAGAATCATGAGCAGGCCGTTTATTATTTGAGTCGATCACTTACTGAGGTGGAGGTTAGATACTTAGTCATAGAAAAATTGTGTTTTGCGTTATATTATTCATGTACTAAATTGAGACATTATCTGATTCATTCAGGAGTTTATGTGCTTTCACAGACGGATCTTGTCAAATACATGCTTCACAGGCCTATCTTGACTGGAAGGTTTGGCAAATGGTTGCTGGCATTGGCCGAATTCACCTTGATTTATTGCCCCCAAAAAGTAATGAAAGGCCAAGTTGTTGCTCATTTTCTGGCAGACCACCCTATGGTCGATGTCGCAGGGAGCACACCGGTGGATATCCCTGTGTTTTGTGTAAATCAATCATGGACTTTGAAATTTGATGGTTCCAGTACGGAGAAGGCGTCAGGGGTTGGAGTTGTGATAACCTTCCCAACGGGAATTAAGACAATTTTTTCATTTAATTTGGACTTTTCATGCACCAATAATCAGGCTGAATATGAAGCGCTAGTGATTGGCTTAGAAATTCTACGAGATTTGGGCGCTAGAGATGTGTTGATTATTGGAGATTCCCAATTGGCTCTGAAGCAAATGTCTGGGGAATATAAATATTCAAGTCTGGCGTTAGCCCCTTACTTTACGCAGCTCCTTGATGATTTTGAAGATGTGACATTCCAACATGTGCCAAGGCAAGACAACTGGGAAGCTAATGAATTGGCTCAGATTGCTTCCGGTTTAAGGATGTCGCCCGAGCCCACCCACAAAATTTTGTTGGTACAAAAAAGAAATAATCCTTCTATTTACCAGCGAGGAATACAAGTGGATACCTTTGATATCGATGTTGAATTTGTCGGAGGTTGGAAAGAAGAGATAAAGGATGCATTGAGGAATCCGGAGCAAATGCTGCATTACGGTTTGAAGATGAGAATTCTACATTATGTTTTGATGGAAGATGAACTGTACAGGAAAGGGGATGATGGTTTATTGTTGCGGTGTTTGGGTTTCCCAGAGGCCATGAGAATAATGTAGCAAGTCCATGAAGGAATATGTGGGACACACCAGTCAGGGATCAAAATGAGGTGGCTAATCCGCAGACATGGCCATTACTGACCATCCATGCTAAAGGATTGTATAAGAAATTCGAGAGGGTGTCAAAAGCGACAAAAACATGGGAATATCCAGAGAATACCAACTGATGAAATGCACGCCGTCATAAAGCCATGGCCATTTCAGGAGTGGACAATGGATTTGATAGGAAAAATTTATCCCCCTTCATCTAAAGGACATTCCTTTATAATTGTGGCTACTGATTTCTTCATCAATTGGGCCCTCCCCATGAAGAAGGTAGAGCAGAGAGACATTATTACATTTGTGAAGGAGCATATTATTCACAGATTTGGAATCCCGCAGTCGGTCACAACTGACCAGAGAACTATGTTCGTGGGGTCAGAAATGAAGGAATTTGCTGAGGAATATGGGATCCAGTTGATTAATTCTTCACCTCATCACCCCCAATCCAAAAGTCAAGATGAAGCTTCAAACCAAGTATTAATCAAGATGTTGAAAAAGATGATGGAGGATAACCCCCGTGAGTGGCACCGGCTGCTATCGGAAACTTTGTGGGCTTATCGGACATCAAAGAGAAGTGCTACTGGTCTAAGCCCTTTTACCTTGACTTATGGACATGATGCAGTATTGCCTATGGAAGTGGTGATCCCATCTTTGAGAGTGATGAAGCAGAATGAATTGGAGCCGGAGCTCTACACGGAAGCTATGATTATGGAGCTTGAGGATTTGGATGAGCTGAGAATGCAAACATATAATGCTGATGCTTCAAAAATCCAAGGTGGCCAGAAGTTACAATAAACGTGTGAATAAGAAAATATTTGAGGAGGAAGACGTGGTTTGGAAGGTAACTATACTTTGTACCCCTCGGGTCCAAATACAAGAAATTCGGCAAATGGTCGCCCAATTGGGAGGGACCATTTAAAGTTTATAGAGTACTGGATGGAAATTCATACTGGTTGGCGAGTCTAGACGGTGAGCCACACAGGAAGTGCATCAATGGTAAGTACTTGAAGCATTATTACCCCAGTAGTTGGGTGGGGATATCATATATAAATGGTTCATGAAGCAGGGTGTGAGGAAGTCCAGTGCAGAGTAGGCTAGATGGCCACTTGGTTCGAATTTGTCATAGTATCTTGTAAGGAGTTCTGTAAATATGTGAGGAATAGGCTTTTAAGCCATTCCTTGTTTAAACTTGTTTGTCAATAATGATGGAGCACTCGTGAATAAATAAAAATGTGCTCATGGAATCTTTGCAACTGGCGTGTTTAAAAGAGAGTGATGATTTGTCTTGTTAGCCGAAGTGATTAAATGTAGAATATGTTTGTTACATATTTCTATACTTTGTTAGTGTTTGGAGAGTATGGGTGTTAATGAGCATTGGTGATAGTGTGTTGTGATAATCTTAAGGGAAACAGGCTAGTTAGCCGTTATTTTTAAGTTACGTTTTTACAAAAGTTTGGGCAGAGTTTACCTTGTAACCATGACATCCCAGAAATACAAATCAGTACAAACACCAGTGGACAAACACAAGCAACAGATATAATATAGTTCCATCAACCAAAATTCAACAGTGGGCCAAATAATGGCAAAGAAATACGACAAGTCAAAAGGCATCGTAAAAGAGGTCCGAACATTGAACAAAATAACAAACTGAATTGTTAAATGGTGGTGCGTGAGCATTTAAGAAAGGTCAAGATGCCGCAATTCCTCCCACTTAGAGAGGCACTCAGCCCGAGTATGTTCCGCTACTTTCAAGGTGTCTTTCCACTGTTTATAGGCATGTTTCTCACTCATTAAATCTTCACCTAGGCCTTTACTATCAACCTTAAGCCTGTTAGAGGAAGCCTTCAAAATTTCACTGTGATGTAGGAGGGTTACCATATCAGCTTTGTGTTGGGCGAGCTTCATCTCTAATTTCTTCACTAATTCCTCTTTGGCGTCAAACTCCTCGTTTTTCTGATGTAAATGAAAAAGAGTAATTTATCTTTCAGAGAGCATACCATCCAATTTATTTTTCTGCTCCTTGAAGTTGTTCACCTGAATTAGTGTCTCTGAACATGATGAACTAGAGTCCCGAAAAGCTAAGAATATGGTTGGCAAAGCATTCAACACATCATGTAGTGGGGATAGAGGGAAGTCTGGGCTGCTTTTCAAGATAGAAACAGCAGATAAAATGGTGGTTTTATCCATGTCCCCTAAGGCATTGAGGTTCATGTTCAGGAAATTCCTCAGTGGAGCTTTTGCGGTGGCTAGCTCCAAACCAAACGGGAGATTCAAAGAAGAAGCCGAATGGGATGGTCCTGAATCTAGGAAGCTAAAGTCGAAGTCCAAAGTCTCTTCAATAGAAGAGACCATCGCCCGCCGTGCTGACAAATCTTACAATGACAGGGAGGAAATAAGAGCCAAGTGATAACAATAGGAAAAATAGAATGGTTATTAACTGAAAATGAGAACCGGTTGCCAGAGGTTTTTCCACCATGTCATCAGAATGGCTTCCTGGGAGAAATTTCAGACGTTTAAGTGAGGCCAAAGGAATGGCCAAAGGGACACGATCATCCGATTCGGTTTCTTGATCAGCGGAAGGGTTAGAGGTCGAGGAAGAATCAATATTTTCCACTATCATAGGGCCAGCCGAAGGAACTAACGTGAGTGGTAGAATTGCTTGAGGCAGTTGGGTAGTGGATCGAGTGCGTCATCTCAACGGAGAAGGAACAAATGCTTTCTTTTCTTCGGCAGTCGGGATTACTTGGATGGGATTTTGTTTCCCCTCCTTATCTTTTCTTTCATTCCTGGTAGCCGACAAATCCAGGGCCTGTCGGGGATTTTGAGGATCTGCATATCCAAACATATAATATTGTAAAAGATGAGACTAGCAAATCATACCAAAAGCAATGAACCTGAAATCTCCAGCTCCACGGAAGGTGATAGTATCTTGCAGTCCACCACTCAAGATAACCATCAGATGCTAAAATGGGGCTCTCCACAACAGGGGTCTTGAAATATTCCGTTTGCTCTGACAATTCTATCAGTGATAGAGAAGTAAAATTTTTCTGAGACAATTCCGCCGTCATCATTTCATTCAGAGAGCGAGGCAAATATAAAACATTAGAATGGACGGTCGGACACGGACACAGACCCAGTTGGGATGGGTACAAGGCGGGGTTGTAAAATTCAAAGACATGGGTGCACTGGTCGCGAGAGGAAGTCCCGTCATGTACTAAAAAGCGAGGGTGGAGGATGACAGTGCGCATATTCTTAACCAAGGATGACACATCTATTTCTTTGTTGGCCGCCATATGCCCAACCCATGGGTAATCTTCGGCTATGATTCTGAGGTAAGAAGGAAGATGAACCGCTCGCGAAAATGGCAAAGATCGCATAAAAGAACAGACCCCTGCAACGATGAAGGTACTCTGGCAGGATATGAGCTCCCTCCATGACAACCGCTCAGAAAGGAGTCCTAGTGGGGATTTTAACTCAGGAAAGTAAGAGAATAACCACATCTGGAGGAACCACATAGCCCCATTAAGTTTGGAGAGGGGCGCGTCATTCACCGCGACATTCAACCAGTGATAAAGGGACCCTAAGAAAATCACACCAAGACCATGGACATTTCCAACACTTAAGGACCTAGCAAGGGCCAAGTATTCCGTGGTAGGCTTACCAGAGGAGGGACAAAAAAGATACTTACATATCAACACCCACATAAAGGATATACTTTCCTCGCTGGTGGGGGAAGTTCTCTTAAGAGTGCTCCAGGACCTAATGACCTGAGAATAAGATGAAGGATTCCAGTACTGTTCAGGGAGCCGAGGTAAATCCTGAGTATCCACCAAACTGGAAAATTCATTTCCTATAAGGGGAAGGCCTGTAAGATGCCAAACATCCTGCAGAGTTACAGACATAGGGCCACAGGGGAGTATAAAGGAATTACAGGGTGGCGCCCACAGCCGAATGGCACCTTCGATGAGGACAAGATTAAAGGTACGGTCAATGGTGGACATTTGAATAAACTGATATAGGTCTTGTTTTCGCCACATGCCCCTATCAAATTTTTTTATCTATCGACCCAAGCGTTCCAAGCGACATCCCCCCGGGGTGAAGACTTGAATTTAGCAAATTCAAAGGGTGGCGCCACCTTGCGATCTAAAAGCAAGACATTCGACTCTAGAGGGGGCAAAGGGAACAGCAGGTTAATGTCGTCAATGGATAGAGGAACTTGGTGGTAAGACGAGTCGATGGTTGGATGGAAAATTTGTACCAAGGGAGAATCTTCAGGGACTTCTCCAGACCTGCGAGTACTTGGAAAGTCAAAACACAAAAGAAAAAGAAATAAATAAGTTGATTCATCGAAGCTACACAACTAAGAATACAGTACCTGGAAGTCGGCATTTTGTTAATTATGGAAAGGTGGTCGTCTGTATAACAGAGTGAATTCGCCCCGAAGAAAAAAGAATTACTGAGCATCCCTATAACATTGAAGAAGCATATTGCCTCATCATTATGGCAACCGCAAAGAATATGCACTTCCAGAAATATACTATGCGATGTTATAATGCACGAATAAGATAAGGCAAATAGTAAATTCTGAAAACGACTACACCATCAGATTGGGTTAACTACTTCCTACACTAGAGAAGGAGTTAAAAGAATTACCTGTCCTGGGAAGCCTCGTGGTTGGGGAAAGGGAGGCCAAGTCAACGAACCCAAGAGAAGAAACGTCCACACCACGTGAAGGACGAGGTCCACCAGAGCTTAGGCGGTAATCGGCGAACCCAGGGGAAATCCGTCTTGGGCACACGTTGTTCCCTGTGACTGCGAGGGGAGTCAATGCAGTGGGAAGAGGGGGAGAAGTGGGAGACTTGAAACGCTGGAAACCGTCGGGAAGGTGAGAGAAGTCAAGAAATGAGGAGTAGCGGCGTGAGGCGGCGTTTTCTACCGGAAAATCAGTGGGCGCCGATGGAGATTTTGGGGGAAGTGAGAAAGGAAAAGGTAGAGAAGAGTTTATGGGGTGTGAGAGGAATAAGGGTTTTCTTGTGGGAGGAGATAATATTTGGGGAGAAGACGGTAAGGGACAAGATCTTTTCACAACTGAGAAATCCCCAGATTGAGAAACACCAGAAGAGTTGGGGGATTCGGGGAATGCACACTTGGATTTTAACTTGATGGAAGAAAAACATGTGTCTCGGTCACTTCATCTTCAAGTCCATAGAACCACTCCTTTCTCAAACATAAGGTTCCACGCGGTCTGTGAAGAGCTATTTTGGCCAATTGGGCCGAATTAGTATAATTCCCAAATAGCCAAAATTGGGCCAAAAATGACCAAATTGGCCATTGGCCCAAATTGGCCGAGGGGGGGGGGGGGGGGGGGGCAGTTCTTTAACCCAAATATGGAAAACCCACCAACTATAAAGGCTTGCAGAATATCAGAATATCAGAAGGCCCAATGAACAAGCCCAAAGAGTGTCAGTTGAAGACCATGATGGGGGAGTTGGTCCACGATCCACGTTGAACAATCGTGGAAAATGATCAAACCGTTCGGTGGGGTGGAACAAAAAACTGAGAGAAAGAATCAGAAAGAGGCCCCGAAAAAATCCAACAAAGCTACAGCAAAAACTTCTGCAGAATTCTATCATAAATTGTTCGCTTATTTCCCATTTTCCAAGCAGTATATTTTCTGATTCCTTCAACTTTCTTGTAGAATGTTGATCAAAATTCATAACAACATATTTAAGTTTGATGTTGTCCATGGATTTTGTCTGTAATTCCTTTATTTTCCTCAGTTTATACGTTTAGCTTTGAATCCATATAGAAGGAACTATAACTAACGGTCGAATCGAGACTCGCAATGCTTGACAAAGAAGTCGGATCATTCACATTTGGCACGAACACGTGCCTGGCATGCCCGAAAATTTTCGTGAGAAACAGCAATATATTTTTTTTTGATAGCTGAAATCTTGTAATTTATTAATAGAAGATAGGTCCGCAATTAAAACTTTAATCAAACACAAAGGAAAAGATCCATGCTCCCAAACAAAATGAGAGGAGGATGAAAAAGCAAATGCAGCGGCCGTGTGAGCCACCCTGTTAGCCGATCTCCTAACATGAATAAGATGAGGGCTCTCGAGAGCCTCCATAAGGATGCTAATATCCGCAGCAGTTGAGCCCAAATAACTAAGATCCTCTTCTGGCTTTGTTACTGCTTGCACTGCAAGAAGAGAGTCCGAGGTGATTTGATGAATCTGAAAGTTGTGCTGCCTTGCGACAATCAAGCTGGCCTGGATGGCAAAAAGCTCGGCCATTGTAACAAATTGGACCTTATCAATCAATTCTCAGAAAGCCAAAATCGGTTGACCCTCATGATTTCGAATCTCACCACCAACTGCACAACTGGGAGATCCCTCTTTAAAAGCTTCATCCACATCCAACCGAAATTGGTTAGCTAACAGGGCAAACCAAGTGCATGGAGAGCTGATCAAAGGTGACTTTGAGCCGCTCGTTACTGAATCGCGTGCCGCACGGTATTACCAGAGCAGATTTTCACACCAATCAGCATCCAAAACTCGAGCCTTGCCATGACAATCATGAAGAAAGTGAAGTCTCTCGTTCCAGGTGGCCCAAGTGCGCATGACAAATAACTCGAAATTAGGTTTACTCAGCTTCTCCTTCATCCCTAGAAATATATCAAAAACATCCAAGTGGCGAAGCTGCTTTAGAGACGACCAAATCTAGCTACTTTTCCAACAAGATTTCACAGCCGGGGCAAGAGAAAGGGCATGACTGGAAATATCCCAATTAGGCTGACACAACGGACACCTTCCAGTAACGGGAACATGATGTGCAAGAAGATTTTGTTCTGTGGGGATATATTATTAGGCGCTCTCCACCAGAATATTCTCACTTTAGCAGGGATCGATAAAGACCACAGGAACTTCCACCAACCCTTTTGGAAAGGGGCCGAGCACGAGGAGGGCTGATCATAGAGGCCTTGGGCAGCCTTATATCCATCCCGTACCGTATATATACCTTTTTGGTCATATTTCCAAAATCTCGCATCCTTTCTATTAGTCATAGTAATGGGAATATATGTGATTTTCTGAGCAATAAGTGGAGAGAAAATCTGTTGGATTAGAGGCACGTTCCATCTTCCTTGCACCATGAGGGACTTCACTTTAGAGAATGAAGCGTAGTCAGGAATCGGTGCTAAACAGGTTCTAGGACCCGGAAGCCAAATATCCTCAAACATATTAATACGAGTCCCATCTCCCACCTTCCAACACAAACCTTCAGCAAGTAAAGAACGGCTCCATATCAATGCTCTCCAGATGGATGAAGTATTGCTGCCCATTTCGGCTTCCATAATATCCTGATGGAGAAAATACCGGCCTTTCAAGACTATGGCCACCAAAGAATCAGGTTCTGAGATAATACGCCAAATCTGTTTAGCTAATAGGGCCTGATTGAATGTCTCCAGCTGTCTCCAGCTGTCTGAACCCCAAGCCACCCATGCATTTTGGTTTACACAAGGCTTGCGAAGATTTCCAGTGCATACGATTTTTCCTTGCGTACACTCCCCACCAAAAATTAGAGCATTCACGTTCTATCTCTTCACACACTGATTTGGGGATACGAAAGCAGGACATGGCATAAGTAGGGATAGACAGGAGCACCGATTTGATCAGTGTTTCCTTACCCCCTACCGAAAAAGTTTTTTTCCCCAACCTTGTATTCTCTTCACTACTCTCTCCACTAGATATCTGAATTGCAGTTTCTTACTATGCATAGAAACAGCCGAGAGACCCAAATACACTGCGTGGGCGTGAACCACTGGGATAGCTAACACAGACTTAATATTCTCAGCCAGCTGCGCATTAGTATTCGGGCTAAATGAGAGGGAAGATTTTTCGAAGTTAATAAGCAGCCCTGAAGCCTTCGCATATGATAACAAACAGTTTTGAAATGCAAAACAGTTCTCCATTGTAGCTCTGAAGAACAAAAGACTGTCATCAGCAAAGAACAGATGAGTAAGAAAAGGGCAGGAAGAAGCTAGTTGAACCCCAGAAATCAAGCGTTTTTGTTCAAGTGAGATGAGAGCAGATGATAATCCATGAACACATAAGACGAATAAGTAGTGAGAAAGAGGGTCTCCCTGTCTCAGTCCTCTACTCGGAACGACGTTCCCAACCAAATCACCATTCATAGAGAAAGAATATTTGACTGTTCTGACACATCGCATAACCTTCTCCACCCAACATCGAGAGAAGCCCAGTCGGATCATAATGCCTTCAAGGAAATACCACTCAACTCTGTCATAAGCCTTACTCATATCAAGTTTTAAAGCAACATAGCCTTTTTGTCCCTGTTTTCTGCTTCTAATCCAGTGCAGCATTTCAAAACTCAAAATAACATTGTCAGAGATCAATCTGCCTCGGATAAAAGCACTCTGAAACTCATTCACAGTATGTTTGAGTATGGGACGCAATCTATTCGTGAGAGCGCGAGCAACAATTTTATAGCAAACGTTGCACAAACTGATAGGCCGATAGTCCTTCATAGTCAATGGAGTCGCGACCTTAGGTAGAGAGTAACGGTAGTGGCATTCCGGTCCTCAAGAGGGGCTCCTTCATTAAAAATATTCAAACACTCCATCGTGACATCCTCCCCAATCAATTCCCAGAACTTCTGAAAAAAGAACACAGACATACCATCCGGCCCTGGCGCTTTATCTGGATGCATATAAAACAGGGTCTTCCTAACTTCAATTCCCGTAAAAAGGGCACAAAGAGCATAATTTAATCGATCATCAGCCCTAGGCCAAACATGATTCAAAATATGTGCTATGTCTTCCTCCGAAGGGTTACTAGAGGAGAACAAGTCGGAGAAATAATTTGGAACGATCTCCGCCATACTCCCGGTATCAGTGCACCAATCCCCATGTGAAGAGACAAGCCCTCTAATATGGTTCTTAGCTCGACGTGCTGATGCACACGCATGGAAGTATTTGGAGTTTCTGTCACCATGTGCTATCCAATTCACCCGACTGCGCTGCTTCCAATAAAGCTCATCCTTAGTTTCTAGCATCTCCACCTCTCGTTCCTACTGCCCAATTCGATCCCCAGCTAGTGCCCACTGGTCATGGGTGAAAAAGCATTCAGCTGCCTGCGTTTGATTCTGATCTGTAATGGCAACTTTCGAAACCTGTCTCCTCCCAAGTCCTGAGGAACTCCAAACACTTTACCAGCCTACTTGGGAGTGACAATGAGGTATTCTGCTTGTTCCATCCCCTCATAATAGCATTTGAACAGTCTGCTTCTGTGGTCCAATGTGGTTCAAATCTCATACAAGCTGAGGGCCTAGCTTGCGAGGGTTGCGGTCCTCCTAGCTCCATAAAAATCGATCGGTGATCCGAGTGATAAAATTCCAGATTATACACCCTCACAGCAGGTTATAGATTCTCCACTCAAAAGTAGCCACATATCTGTCGATCCTTTCAAAGATAACATTGGGATGAGCACGACGATTGACCCAAGTAAATAATTCCCCCTCAGCATGGAGATCTTGGAGGTTGGAAACATCAAGCACCTCACGGAACGCCCTAGTCTGCCCCAGGGGCCGTGGGTTACCCCCATGCTTTTCTGTGTCGAAGCAAATTTCATTAAATTCACCGCCCACGATCCACGGTAACCTGCTCAATTCATGCATGCAACTCAGACGATGCAGGAGCGTCCAAGAGATATGTCTATTATTCGCCTCTGTGTGGCCGCAAAAGCCCGTAAATCTCCATATCTTCTCCCCATGCTGTACTATACTAACAATATGCCCAGAAGAATAGGAAAGCACTGTGACATTCAAAGGCTCCTTCCACAACAGAATCAATCCTCCACTTCTGTCCTCACAATTAACTACAAATAACCCAGAACAACTTTCCAACGTTTGCAATTAAAGTCCCTTAATTTTGTTTCACAAATAAATATGAGGGACGGGTTCTTTTCAGCGATAAGCCGCTGCAGTTCCCGGAATGCCTATTGGTTCCCAAGCCCCCGAGCATTCCAAACGATGCAACTCATGGATATCGGCGTGGTTGCTTAACAACCTCCACCGCTGGAATACTATCAATAGGATTAGTGTCCTCTTCGAGCACCCGTTTTCTACCAAGGCTATTGCCCACCTGCCTCAACTCATTTTCTGTACCAAAAATCCCACTATCTTGATTATTGATAGACGCTCCATGATCCCGGGCACGACATTTCCATCATTTCAATTTCTTATCTCGGTGCTTCCCATAGGACCCTACAACACCTGAAGCTTCCAAATCAGAAAAGATCTGGCCAGCCCCATCAACAGGCACCATAGGATGCCGAGGATGTTCCACATTAATCGACGATGGTGAGGGCTCGAGAGAGAGCCAAGGACATTGGTTGCAAGCAAAAAATTTACTGTGGGTAGCAGGTATTGCTTTGTCTTCCTTCAATTTATCAAGAGTGTCAACACCAAGGACATAAATCGTTATCGGAGTGTGCTTAACCATATCTGATGAAGAGTTACTAGCCTCGCTCAGGGACTGATCAGTACCATTCGGGCTCGCAGAGCTATGATCCTGGTTAAAACCAGGAGACGATCTCCTTGTTTTATCACCTCCTCGAGAATTAGTCGCCCGAAGCCAATCCCCATAAGCCAGCTTCCCATTCGCTGCCGGAGCCACCTCGGAGTCCTTAAAAGGGTGACCTAAGCAGCCACAGTTATAACAAAAAGAAGGAAGGCGCTCATAGGCCAAGATGACAAAAATACTCTCCGAGGCCTTATTGACAAACACACTGATGGATTTTTTTAAAGGTTTTTGTAACATCAATTCGGGCTCTGATACGCTCATACCTCCCCATGGCATAGCCATTGTCAAGTGTATCGATCTCTTCCACCTCTCCGATGAGGCTGCCAAATTTAAGTAATACATCCCTTTGCATGAACATCAGGGGCAAGTTATAGCAATGGACCCATATTGAGATAGAATCAAACCTCAAATCGCGATGGTTTTGAAGCCCTCGGGGTTTTGCAAAGACAACCAAGTCCCTGAAAAAGTTCCAAGGCCCCCCGACAATAGCCCGCAGACGATCCGCGACCGATGTGAAGTCCATGGTAAAGAAGTTATCCCCTAGAGAGCCAATCTCGATCGACCGGGTGGCCTAAAGAATTCTCGGCATCTGCTGTTTAAATGTCACCACGTTGATCAACTTAGGCGCGAGCACTTTGGCAACCAAGCAGTGTTCCAAGCGCTTAGCGTCAATGTGTAAGTCCCCATCATCAAGGGTTAGGGTTTCCTTTCAAAGATGCACGCTAGACAATTTCAATTCATCCACCAATCGAATCACTTCATCCGGATCCATCACAAGAAGGGACACGAAGAATAACGCAAGAAACCAGCACCACTCACATCAGAAAATCTGAGAAGAGGGAAGAAACCCTATGAGAAGGAAGAAGCCCTACGATCGGGAATGTGTTCCGTGGTAGTTATATTTCAATTGTTAATGCAATATAAGTTTTATGTTTAAAAAATTTTAAAATAAGATTTTATAGACTCTAAACTACGAACTCTAATACAAATCTTATAATTGACTTGGAATTATTTTATCATATTTATTTTATCTCATATATAATCACCTATTTGAATTATTTTATCTTATCTTATTTATTTTATCACATATCTAATCATCTACCCTATACCCAAAACCAAACATCTCGAGCAAACTCTCCCGA